>NC_042999.1:56112569-56113848 GCF_006345805.1 Octopus sinensis | reverse complement strand
CTATAGATACTGTTCTCCTTGAGCGGTTCTGCTGGCATGGAAAGGAAGGTGCAGGCTGCCGCTTTGCACATCGGGGACCCTGCCCCAGAGACACGAGGCAGATGGACAAACCATCAACCAAAGAAAAGGGATGGACCACGCACCACCTGCCCCCAAACGGAGGTACGCATCTTTGTGCGCGCCACAAACAGCCAACATGATGTCGAGAGCAGCTGCTGAGCAATAATCTTTTTGTGCATGGCACAAAAGATTGTACAGCAGCTGACCTGGCTTCATCAAACCCAAGCCCGCAGGTGGGACTACCCACTATATACCAGACCACCACAGCAAACAGACACAGGATTGACAACCGCCGGCAACAACGTACACCTCACCCTCGATACTCCTACTGAACATCAGAGGACTGCAAACACTCAGTAACAGGACAAAGATCCCGTTCCTGAGAGACTTTGTTGCATGCAATCAAGCCTTATGCATAGCACTTACAGAAACGCACCTGAAACCGACATAGCAGATGCGGAGTTACACATACCACAGTATGCTGTACTACGGACCGACAGGATAGAAAGGAGTCATGGAGGTGTTGCTATTACATCCGTGAGGACCTCACACCCCCAGGTCCTCTTCATACTCAAACTCTCGGTGTGTGACACACTAATTGTACATATTAGGCAACTTGATGTAGTTGTGTGTGCTACATATCGCCCCTCCAGATGCCCCCGCCATGTGGGCAAGTTTGAAGACTGCCTTAATAAAAATAGAAGAAATTCTAACCACATTAGAGCAACACATAGGTGTGCTTCTTATGGGAGACTTCAATCTGCCCAATGTCAGATGGCCCGAGGGCCTTTCTCTCCCAGGAATGACAATGTGAACGAGGACAGGCGAGGTCCCTCCTGAACCTCATCAACACCCTGTACATGGAGCAGGTAATACTCCAACCAACCAGGCAGGTAACACACTGGATCTCTGCTTCACAAATGACATGGATCTCATCCATAATGTGAAAGTGACACCGACACTACTCTCGGATCACACATGATAGAGCTGACCATGTACGGGCCAAAAGAGAGCCGGACATGCAGCCTACAAGAAACCCTCAAAATCTTTCCAGCTAACTACCATACAATCAAACTGGAACAATTGAGAAAGAGATCCTCAAACAAAACTGGCCTAAATGTCTCTCCTCGCCAGACATCGACGTGAAACTTCACATTCATGTCTGT
Organism: Octopus sinensis; assembly: GCF_006345805.1. Taxonomy (NCBI): domain Eukaryota; kingdom Metazoa; phylum Mollusca; class Cephalopoda; order Octopoda; family Octopodidae; genus Octopus; species Octopus sinensis. The sequence goes on along the minus strand of NC_042999.1, from coordinate 56,112,622 downwards.
AATGCAAGCCATATGCTACAAATGTGTCCCAGATAGAAAGGCCACTGTACACA
>NC_042999.1:56032569-56107569 GCF_006345805.1 Octopus sinensis | reverse complement strand
GGGTTGCGATTTTTCTTAGAAATAAAATGTTTAAACCTGGTGCAATTTGAGACACATTTTCAGTAAAATCATTATTGGAGTGAAATATAAAAAAGACTTTGTGTTATCATTGAACAGGAATATAATTGATGTGTCAAGGTCCAATATAATTAGCTCCTGTTTTGGTCAAAATAATCTGTTTTTTTTTTTTTTTTTATATTGTGGGACACTGATTTATAGTTAGAACATGTCCTTTGCATTAACAGATGATAATTTGTAGGCCATGTATTATTTCAATAGATTATTATTTTTCCTTTATTTTCCAAGATGTTTATGGCTCAACCTCTTAGCATTGACAGCAGTTCTTAAGAGTATCAACAGTGGATGATGCAGCCTTGTGGGTAACTGGAGAATTGCGATTGTTCTTGCCTATGCAACAGTAATGACGTGCTCTCATGTGTTGATGTTTTAAATGATTAATGTAAAATAATTTGAATGGAATGAAAACTGCCTTAAAACTTGAGACAGAAAACTAAAACATGGTTGCAAGTTTTGGGAAATTTCAAAGAAAAGACAAAAATAATATCAAGAAATTATTAATTCCACAGAAAATTTAATTTTTATGCTTAGGGGAAAATATATGTGTATATGTATGTAGGCCATTTGTTTCATCAAAAAAGATATAACCTTTTTGTATATTCGGGCTTATATGTTGCACTTTTTTTCAGATCACTTGTTTGCTTCTTTTAGCTTAGGAATCCTAGAATCTTGTTTATTTTCCAGTTTAGATTTGCTACAGTATTTATTTGAAACTAACTTTGTCAAACAGGTTTTTATTCCTAAGTTGTTAAAAGAACAAACAATTATATACATAAAATTTGGGAACTGACTGAACAAACACATGATGATTGTATCTAATAAATAAAAACTAAATTTTATTATTAAGATTTTCAGACTCATTTAATATATTCGAATGACCAGCGATAAATACAACTCTTACAGGAAAACAGTTTAAAAGATGAAACTTTATATATATCTTTCTTAGAAATTAATAATTTATTCTTCACAGATGAGAGTGATTTAAAAGAACTTTTACCTGCTGATTTACTATCCAGTGAACTTCAGAATGACTTCCTCAAAATTATTGGTGATGATTTAGGAACTTCTTCAGGTATTAGTTTTGTTTAATTTTTAACAGCAATGGTTACGTAAGCTTTCTTGGAGCCTCAGAACTATGGGCTTCTTTCCTTTCTGGTGTTCTATAGTAAAAGGGAATATTTTCACTCTTTCTAGTTGAACTTTCACAGAAAGAGCTTGCTTGCAGTATTTCATCTTTCGAGGGAAGCTAAATATGTAATTTGAATATATATTTAGCACTTTCCCTAGTTTAATATAGACATTCAGAAGGCATCTTAGAATGACAATTTAAACTTTTATAGCATACAGTGTGCCCATTAGCTTGGCCTCTGAGTTAATGATAAAGATCTCAAACAAGTTTGGCCTAATCTATTGCATAGGGCTCCTGAAATAAGCAAACGTTGTAACACTCAGATGTCAAGATGCCTAGTGCAACACAACTCACCTTGATATGACAAGATATGACACACTTCAATATTAATTAATATTCTTGGGCTATATTTTAAATAAAACAAGGCACTCATTTAGGAATTTTTGTTTAATGCTTTGTAAAGATTGTGACCAGTTTATCTTGTTTTAAAGGTGATGTTGTACAGTTTATTTTCAATTTTTTTCTCTTTAACGTTTTAGTTTAAAGTTTACTATGAAAAAAGTAGGATGTCTTAAATTTAAAATCTTTCTTTTTAAAAGGCTTTTCTTAAACTTTGTTAATTTAAATGACTAATAACCTGATAGAAAACTGCAGGTTTTTGAGTGGAAACGAAAGCTCTAATGGAATTTGGTGAATTTTTAAGCTGCATCTTAAATTAACACATAATAATAGTATATTCAATTGAGATAACTGAAAATTTCATCATAGTCATTCTTTGTAATAAAGACTTTCTAAATAATAATATATATTTCAAAGGTATCTTGGTGACTATTACAGTTGTTGAGTTACAGTACTGAATTGTAATTTCCCTCATTTCTTGTTACTGTTGGAATCAAAGTTCCTTGTGAATCATGAACATCTGACATACAAACAATTTGTTTTATAAGAATATTTTGTTGGTCTATGATTTTGCAATGGATCAGTATTTATAGTGTGAATTAATGGGAACTAACATCGCATATTTTAGCACATCATCAATTTTGAACACTTTAATAAAGCTTCTTCAAATAGTTAAGGAAGTAATTTATCTTTTGCTATTTTTCTAAGATTAATTGACTTAAAATATACTAGTCTGAATTTTTTATACATGTATCATTTAATATACATATACTTTTAATAACCTATAGATATTTGAAACCTAACACAGTAGGTTTTGCTTGATATTCAAATTTCTACTAAAATATTTAACAATTTTGTAGTTTTGTTTCTTGAAGAATGCAAGAATTTGAAGAGAGTAGTTGTGATTTGAATTGGTAATAATCATTTTGGTAGAGAGCAGAAAAATATTAGAAGGGTGTCAGGAAGAGAATTTATTCCACCTTGAAAAACAGCTTTAAAATGTTAAAATTATTTGTGACAGCATCCATTTTGCTCAAAATATTTTCAAATATTTTGACCCAAAACTTTTCAACTTTTTGTTTTTATATTGATTCTTTAACAATGGTTTTTACTATATGTTAGCACTTTCAGATAATTTTAGCTTGCTGAAATAGATTATATTGCAGTTGAGTACACAGTCATCTCTTTTTGTCTGAAGTCAGCTTTTCCTTTCTTTTCTCTGGGGTTGATAAAATAACTGCAGTTATAGACTAGAGTTGAAGCTGATATTACTATCTCCCTTTTGCTTAAATATTTAATGTTTTTTGCTATAGATTGAAATTTTATTTATAATTTGTAAATAAATTTGGATGAATTGTTAATGAATTTGTTGAATAATAACCATTGGGAAAAAATACAACTTGGAAACAAATTCTAATAAACACATTTTATGGAGCATTTCTGATAAATCAAGCATCATTCCTATCTTTGAATTACTTACCAAAAAATTATCATGCAAAATAATTATTAAATAGTATATTTCTTGTTAAATATTTAGATTTTAATGCATGCTTGGATTTTAATTTGTTTTCTAATGTGATGGTATGCAATTAATATCAGCTGTCATTATTAGGTGCAACTGCTCATGTCGAAACTAATTTAGATGCTATAATTGTTTTAGTTAATAAGATATTTGTTAATTAATATTTCTTATTAAATATCATAGATTTTGTTTTTTTAAGGAAATTTCAGTTTGAAATTTAAATATGTTGTATTTTAGTAATTTTATAAACTTAACTATATATGAGAGATAGTATGACTGACTTTGTTTTAGAAGTAATTTGTATAAATATTTTGAAATGTATATAATTGAGACATCTTTTTAGTAGAGATGTGTATTATATTGATATTAAAATGCATTTGGTGAAAGTAAGTGGGGAGGGTTTCCCAGGCTAATCCTTTTATAAGAAGCTATATAGTTAGTACATACATTTTATTATTTCTCATGTATAATAAGGTACTATATTCATATGTACAATATTAACAGATTTTTACAGTTTCTAATGTTAAATAATAAAATTTTAAACTTAAATAGCTGTAAACTTTTTTAATATCTTATAAAATCAAGAAAAGAAAAATAGATCTTTATTTCGTACTATTTGTACAATTTTTAATATTTAAATGAAAATTCCATATAAAACTGAAAAATCTTTCAGTTTTTTTCCTTTCTTAATAACTCATATTTGTAGTGCTATATTAGGTGTTTTAATTACAGTTTATCAATGATTTATTTGCATGTCCAAATATTTCCATTGGTTAAAGATGGCTGAGGGTAAGAAAAAGGAAGTAATTAACCAAAAGTTAGATATTTTAAATCAACCTGTATTTCAATGTAGCATTAACAAATTTGAAGCTAAACAAATTTTAAAAATTAGGTAATCTAAGTTTCATGAAGGATCTTTGCATACTTTACGGTGTCCTGAGCATCTATATTTGCTATTGGATTAAATGAAAGCAATTTGTTGACTATAAAAGTCAGTTTTCACCCAGCTGCTCATTTGTATATCATTATTTTAACAGTGGGCTGCCTCATTATGTGTGACCCACTTCGTGAAGTGGGTCGAAGACAACTGCCTGGTCTGCAAGTTTTCTCCAAGTTTGGTTCTGAGCTTGGTGGGCCAGCATTCCTTCAGCAAGTCCTGTCCACCGTTTCAGGTTGTCAATCCATCGCTATGGTGTTATTCTCTAGACCGTTAACACTTGTGCCGCTATTAGAACCTATTTCTCAACAGAATCACTCCCCTTGCTAATCTTGTCCTATATATATTGCAGTTTTTGTTGTTTACATATTGTGCACAAGTTGCTGCTTGATGTGTTATCCTTTATGTGGTTTCTTATTTCATTCCATAGTTAAAAAGTGTGCATGTCCAAAAGCTATATGTAGCTAATATCTGTATATGTAGGATTCACTGTTTCAGAATTGGTGTATTTGCTGATATTGCAATCTTTTTAGATTTTTATTGTGATTGCTTGTCTTGCAACATTGGACCAGCACTTATTATCTGTCCTCAGACTGTAATACAATAGTTCTGTCATATAGATTATAAAATCATGGTATTTATTATTCAGTGTTTGAATTTGTATTCTGTATTTTGTAGTTTTTTAATTTATCATTGAATTACAAAAGGGTTGATAATATTTTACAATTTGATTGGGGAAAAAACAAATTACTATTCTATATTTGTGAGATGAGGAATTTATATTATGCATACTATTTATATTAGTCAGACTGGTGTCCTCATCTTGATATCACTGTTTTGGCTGTTGTACACGCCAGTCTTTTTCAGGTATCTTGTGTTGAACTTGGTTGTTATATTGAGATTTTGAACCTAATCCTTTATTTGATCCATGGGAATGAGAACAGTGTTCTCCCATGAATCAAATAAAGGGTCGGGTTTGAAATTCTGATATAACACCCAAGTTCAAAACAAGACATCAGAAAAAGGCTGGAGCATATATCTGAAATGTGAAATCAACAATCAAGATGAGGACACCAATCTGACTAATATAAACAGTATATATTAAAAACAAAAAATATTATAGGGAAACTTTATCTTGAAATCTTTTCCATGTAAATCTTATGCTATGAAATTTTAATTATAGAATTATATATATTATACATTGCTTAATTGATAATTTTTCAAGTTATAAAGGGATCATAATCAAGTAAAATATGTTTGTAGCTGTTTATTTACTAACAGTTTTAAAATATTGTTTGGTCTCTTCCTTAGCTGTTGTGTTGTTAGATGCTCATTATAATCTCATTTCAGGCTATATCTTTAAAAAGAGCCTTGAGACCATATCAATAGACATAGTTCCTAACTACTTAAAAGATGTTATATTTTTTTATCTCCATTTTTATGGCAAAAGATTAGACAAATTATTGTTTTGTGTGGGTCTTTATTTTAAAATTGCTTTTGATAATTTGTTGAACATTGTGTATAAAATATGTAGAATTTATGCCTGGCAAACATGATGAGAGTGGTTAAACATGGCAAAGTTAGATTTTGTGCGTCTGTATGTGTACATGTTCTCTCTTTCTCTCTCTCTCCCTCTCTCACCCCCTCTCTCTCACACACATACACTCTGTTAAGACATTAAAAATTTCATTTGTTTTTATTGCTGACTTTTTTTTAAAAAACAATATACATGCTATTATTAGATAATAGTAAGGATGGTAGATTGGTAGAGTGCTTGACAATATGCTTTGTGGTATTTAGTTATGTTGCTTTATGTTGAAATCTTGTCAGGGTTGATTTCTTGCCTTGCATTTTTCTAGGTGAATTAGAATAAGCATCAGTGGAGTACTGGGGTCAATGAAATCAACCCACTTCAAAATGTGGCCTTGTATCAAAGTTAAAAATCATTAGGCATCAGCACATTTAAAAAAACACTTCCTTTCATATAAGAATATTTATTCTTTGAACTAATTCAGTTTTAATCTGCATTTTGGTTTCTACTTTTGTTGATTCTGTATATTGCTTAATTTAGAAAAAATAACAATTGCTCTTATATTCTCTAATTATGTTCATAAACATTATTCTAAAGCTTAAAATAAAATTATCTCAATACATATAGCTAAAAGGCTTATGGTGAAACTCTCTGCAATGGGTGTGGGGGATGACCTTTTTAACTGGTTGAAATCCTTCATCCTCAGCCGAAAGGAGGTAGTCACAGTTCTAGGACAGCACTCTACACCATATGAGATGTCATCGGGTGTACCACAGGGATCTGTCCTTGGCCCCCTCTTTGTGGCATACATTAACGACATAGATGCCAATTTAAAGAATGCCACAGTATTGAAATATGCAGACGACATCAAGCTGTACCTTGAAATCAAGAGGACAGATCCTGATGTCTACAACTCTTTCCTGCAATCAGACCTAGACACAATGCAGCAATGGATCACAGACTGGCAACTGAAACTGGCTGTGGACAAGTGTACCACCATGCATTTTGGGAGAAAAAACCCTGCGTTCACATACTCCCTCCACAACACTGATATCAAGAAATCCTCTTGCGAGCGTGACCTAGGCATCACTGTCAGCAGTGATTTGCGTTGGTCAAAGCATATCTCTAAGATTGTCAGGAAGGCCGAGGGTGTCTTGGCATCACTCAGCAGGTCTTTTGTTAGCCGCTCTCCAGCCATCTATTTAAACCTGTATACAGCTATGGTACGACCACACTTGGAATTCGCATCATCAGTTTGGAACCCCTATCTTGCACAGAACATTGACTTCCTGGAATCTGTCCAGAGACGTGCAACCAAATGCATACCCTCCATCAGACACCTACCATATTCTGAGCGCCTTGTTTCCCTGGGCATGGATTCACTGAAGCTCCGGCGTTTGGCGACGGACTTGGTAAACACCCACAAAGTTATCAACCACCTCACCAACAACAACACTGAACACCTTTTTGATCTCCATGTGTCTAACACACGTGGACATGCCTACAAAGTCAGAAAACAATACAGCTCCCATGACTTTCGGAAACATTTTTTCACGCTCAGAGTTGCTGAAGCATGGAATAAACTGCCTGCGTCAGTTGTTGACTGCCATGACACTGCATCTTTTAAGGCCCTCATGCTTTCCGAAATCCGTCGAAACTTCACCTGATTATATATACACTTTAGATGAGTTGTAGTGCACCTGAGCACTGTACACAATTATTATTATTATTATTATTATAAAAGGAATGCTGATTTAATGTGATTGATTATTGCACTAAAAGTTATAGGTTGTTAAATTTGACATACTTTGGTGTATTTGGTAAAAATCTCATATACACCAATCCAGTAATGAAGTGGCTGGTATTTTGAAGGTATAGCTGTAAAGCACTCTTGTAATGTGTAATGTATATAATACAAGCCACACCACCTTGGAAAAATACTTTTAAGATACTGTTTCAAGACATTCTTGAACCAAAATTCGTGTGTGTGTGTGTTGTAAAAATCATATAGTTTTGTTGTGGAATTGTATAACAGTTAAAATATTAGGTAATGTGAGCACATATTCAAATGATCATGATTTCCAAACTTTTTGGGATTCTGTTTTGTTAGACAGACTTGATGCAACATGGTCTTCCATTTAAGTCTGCACCATTAATTGACAGTTAGTATTAGGAGCAGGCTGTGGCATACATGAAAGCTACTAGTACTTGCCTGAGCAAAGCCAACAGTAGGTGTAGATATAGATGGTAGTAGCAAATAACATTTTCTACCTTCACTAAATAAGTGTTATTAATGTGTGATAACAAAATCTGTTATTAATGCGTGATAAAAGATTCTGTATAAAATATTCAATGCTTTGGTGTAAGATATCTTAAGTTAATTTTACCCTTTCTGAATTCTATCTAGCATGACATATGAACAGTTTGGTAAATTTTAATTAAATGAGTGATTCATTTCAGTATAGAAATTCTAAATAATATTGGTTTCAAATTTTGGCACAAGGTCAGCAAGTTTGGGGGTAGGTGGGTAAGTTGATTACATTGATCCCAGTGTTCAACTAGTACTTCTTCTATTGACCCTGGAAGGATGAAAGGTGAAGTCGACCATCTAAATAATATGCTAGCAAGGAAGGTTTTTACTGTCTGGTGTGTTAATTCATATTAATTCTTAATGTTTGATGCAGACAGTATTTAATGATAAGTGACATTTCATTAAAATTAATTCAGTATTTACCAGTGGTACAGCTGACTTCTATAAAAACAAAAAAAAGGACCCCCTTTATGTAGTTTTTGACCTGCTAGGAAAAGTAGCCAAATTTACCTTAAAATTTCCACCTAAAAAGAAAAAAAATACAAATTACACTTTAGACAACCATTTTACATACAAAAAAGATGGAGTGGTTATGGCTGAAATGCTTTTGATCAGAAATCTGATCAATCTGTGCTTACCTGGACCTAAATAACAACATAAATATGAAAGAAAAAACCCCAGAAACCTTGAGTTACAAAATATAGTTGCTTGGTGAATGAAAGCTTATGGGTACAGAAAAGGTGAAGAGAAATTTCAAACAGATCAACCATGAAAATAGTTAAGCTCTAAAATTACTTGTATTTTAGTAAAATAATTACCTATTGAAATCAGAAATAGCATTACATTACCAGCATTTGGTAATTTTTATCTCTGTATGAAAGGTAGATTGTAAGATATTAGAATTGTAATAAAAAAAAAAATGAGTATGAACTGTTGTATATACTATGTGAATTTGGTTGATAGGATGATTGAAAATTATCAGAATAGTGATTTTATGGGAAAGTTGTAACTGTGGATATTGAGACTGTTATGTTAGATAAAAATGTGTTGGTGGTGGTGAATGGTACCTAGATTATTATAAGCTCACATTATTAGATTATTTTAATTGATTTTACTGAAAAACAATTTACTGCATTAATAGTTCAAAGTTAGCAGACATGCAGCTTTGACGCCATAGTAATAATTTGTCAAAAATTTTTTTTAATGTATTGAAAATTTTAACCAGTTACGTAATAAAAATAATCACATGTATAGTAAAAACATCAAAATTGTTTTATGATCTGGTGATGCTCATAAAAGATACAAATAGTTGATTATCAAATAAAATTGTTTTAATTTAAAGAAATAGACATAAATAAATATGAATACTAAACATAAATTTTTAAAAAGCCATGATTTTTCAAGTTTGTTGGTAAATGATGTGAAATTTAATGAAATCTTTTATGATAGCAATATTGCATTAGTGTGATGTGAGAACTGTTGATATAATCACATAGTCTTTCTCATTCATTCATTCACACAAGTTTTCTCTTTTCTTCACTATCCAGGAGGGTCTGGAAATGCATGAGCACTCTCCTTTCTCCTTATATTAAATGTAGACATAAGAATGCTGTGAAGTTCAAATGAACCAAGTCACTGCTGTTAGTCACTGAAATGAAGGCTTTCATTAATACATGTTTTTGTCGTGGCACATTAAGCTCTTTTCTAAATTTATTATTTAAAAATTCAGAATATTTGTACATTGTCTCATGTATATGTGAATATATATATTTATATATCTTCACATTTCCACACACATATACACATGCATGCCCATATGTAACACCATCTTCATAACAGTATATCATTTTTATATAGAAATATTCATATTGAATTCTTATTAAAATTCTTTGAACATATTTCTAGTGGAATGAATTAGTTTTCCACTCCTTTTGTCAAAATAATAACATTCAGGAATTAATGCCCATTAAAATATTTTTATTAATTTACTTAGCATGGACAAAACAGCATTTAAAACATTAGAAAATGTTATACTGTGATGTAATTGCTCACTATTGGCCAAATGCTATTAGTTTGAACTTAACTATAGCAGTCTAAGGAATAATATATTAGTATGAATTAAATGTTTATCATTTTGAATATAACTGTTTTCTTCTGTTTAAGCTGCTAAACCAGTCCTTGAAATTTTAGAATCTGTTCATAGAGTTGATAATTTACCTACTTAAATTTTTTCCCCTTTATTCTTGGGTAAAATGCATTCTGCTGAAAAGCATAAAACTTCAAGTTACCATTAGTTAGTTTTTTTTTCAACAAAGTCACTACTATGCACTGATTAATTCTTGAAGGAAGTCATTGGGTAAGGTGGGTTGTGGTGATAGAAAAGTTTTTAAAGATTTAAGCATTGTCCACAAAATTGAACAATTAAAAGTCTAGGGGATTCATAGAATATTTCTTGGAAGAGGAAGCCTTGCAAAATATTTAACTGAAATTATTATATATTCTTTTTACCAGGCTACACATAGTTGCAATGTATGCTTTATTTTATAAAATATATTTGATTAAAAATTGATCCTTCCACCTCTTTAACATGGTTCTAATTTTAATTTTAGTCTGATACCTATTGTTGCTTTGCTTTTTATAATTTTATTTTATCTGTATGTTATTGTTTTATTTATATTTTACAACTTTTTCACTGGTGTTAGCTGTTAAGATATGTTGATGAAGGATGAGAATGAATTATAACTTGAGGAGGGATTTTTTAATCAATATCATTAAAAGCTATAGGCGATTTTGTTAACAGGTGAATTACCTAAATTTTAAAAAAGGCAAAACACTAACTTAAAAAAAAAAAAACTGAATGGGAAATATACTATAAACTTACTAAAAAAATGATATAACTTTTGATTCATTGGATTTATATTTTGTTTTCAGTTTTATTATTACCTGAGACTTTGTAAAAACTTTGTGGAAGCATAATGGTTAAGTGGGTATATGGTATTCCATAAATGTATTTCTATGCTTCTCAGTTCATCTGTCAGCTCCCCTCACCCCCACAAAACTAAGAAGAAAAAAAACCCCATTGTAATAGATTGTTATCAGGAAGTTTTATCACTGATCCTCTTAACCCTTTAGCATTCAGCTTACTCTGTTAAATATAATGCTTTTTTATTCAAATTGTTTTGAATTAATCATGCATTATCTTATGGCTTTGAGATTTTGATGGTGTTTTTGTTTATTTTTAGAATGCCAGTGTAGGTTAGGTGTGAGGGGTTAGATATGGCCAATTTTCATGTAAAGCATGAATATTTGGGTTGGATGTGGCTGGTTTAAGTGCTAAATGGTTAATGATATAAGCACCAACTCTGAAAACCTATCCAAGTTTTGAAGCTTACTGCTTTCATTTTTATAGATCAATTGTCAGCATCTCAGCAACACAATCATTAAGTAACTATTTATTTCCAACATTAAGAATACTTATAAAGTATTGTTTGAAATATTTAACAATATTTATATGTTTAAGTATGGATACATGTACTTAACTTATACCACCCTAACTTTGTAAGATTTTGGAATATTATAAACACTTATTGATGTTGCTGTTATTTCTAAATATCAATACTGAATTAATAATGTTTGAGTTTACTTAGTTGACCAGACTGACAAAATGAAAGCTGTTCAATAATAACAGCTTCTTGACCCAAGTTATGTTGCTACATTACTCTAAGCTAAAGATCCCCATAAATTGGTTGGGACACTGCCTATATTTAAACAGATGCAGTGTTGGTGTCACTGCTTCATGTTAGATTAACAGGTGTTCCCTAAGGCATGATTGTTGGTCAGTATGGGTTGAAACCCATCTAAATCACGTGCGCACACACATGTACGTGCATTTGATAACCCGGGGCTAAAGGGTACTTAATTTATTTAAATGCCAGAAATTGTAACAAATACACAAACTACTAGCCTCTGACAGGTATGCATTTTAACTCTGTTGGTTATATGAAACATTTTATGCTGTTCTTACATAGCAATGTCATCTAATTTAAGAATGAAGAAAGGATTGTAGTATGGGGATATATGTTCATCCTGTTACTTCATTGTTAAAAGCTATGGATCTATTTGCCTTACACTAAATATCCCTGCTGAAATCATAATTCTTGGACCAGACTATATCTATTTTGAAATTTCCTTTGGATGCAGATTTTTGGACAAACTTGACATCTTCATCATTGTTGTCACTTTTGTTGCTGCCTACACCACTGCCCCTGCCATCAACATTTTTACACATCTCTTTTGTATGGGCATGGGTTGTCATGGCTAGATGTTTCTTTGGCAACAACCCTTTAACCCTTTCGTTACTATATTTCTGACCAAAATACACCCCTTATGTGTTTCAATTAATTTCTAACATAATCATAAATTTAGTCTGGTTTCATTAAACAACTATAACTTTTTTATTTATCAATATATTAACGTGAATTTTGGAAGATAATTTAATGAAATGTTCTCAACCAATTCTATACTATAATTTTTGTCACAAACTGACTCTAATTGCAGGTAGATACAGGTAAATTCAACAAAATATAGAATTATTAAAATTTTGTTCAAGCATCGCTATAGAAAATGGGTTATTAGCTAATATTCAATTGGGTATACAACAAAATTTTACGATAGAATTTGTTATTCTGGGTAACTTTCTGATACCCATAATAATATTTATTGCAAAATAGTCTTAATTTCATTTAAGGTTATGGGAAACCACTAACTATCCTTTCTTTCGTTTTGTTTACATTTAGCGTAACGGTTCGTTTCCGCCGTAATGATTTCAAATAGGCTCATTCGAAAAAGTAAAAAGAAATAGTCTAAGTCTTTACTCTTCTGGGAAAATCTGTGGCTTGGTCCAGTTTCTTCAGAAAAATCACCGGAAGAAACAGTTTTTAAATTTTCACTCCATTCAGGTGCCAATTCATTTTCTTTATCGCTGTCGGAGCTCTCGGATTCACTGTTTTCACTTTCGGAAAATGAAACATCAGATTCATTATCAAATACCACATGCTTTTTTTTTTCAGTCATAGAGTTAGATTTATCAAGGTCTTCAGTAGAAAATCCTTCGAATTCTGACTCGCTGCTTGATATAATGAAATTCGTATCCATTTTTTGTCAGAATTACAAATTTTGAAAACACAATAGGAACAAATTTCGGAAAAAAATCTCCCAAAATTCACGGAATTAAAATTAAACTTCGATTTTTGTACAAAACTGTAGTTGAACTGTTTACGAAGTATAATACATGTTTTCATGAATGTACTAAAGAGATTTGCTCTGATATTCTCATTTAAATATGAATAGGTAAATACGGGTGGTTTGGTCACATTAGCCAAAATTTTTTCCGGGCGGTTTTGGGCGGTTTGGTAACGAAAGGGTTAAGTCCTCTTTTGTGAAGACTTAAGGGATGCAGTATACTTATTCATAAATATGGAACACACAGGGTATATATACTATTCTCACTCACTTCCCTCTGTTTTCCTTGCCCCCCCCCCTATTTTTGCAACTGCCTACTGTCTGTACACCTGCAGGTACAGGATTTAAAGTGGCTTCACTTAGTGATTGAAACCAAGTTACAAAGTACAACTAGCAGATCATGACTTGTTGGGAGCTTTCCTTCTTTAAATCAACATCTACATTCAGTGACTGTGTGCATTTGAGTGCAAAGTTGTGTGTGTGGGTAAGTCCTTAAATGCAAGGAGGGAAGCAGTACTCCAGAGTGATTGATTTTTAATGTTATGAAGCACAGGACTATGAAGGGAAGATGTCCATGGCTACATGTCAAAAAAAATATTTGTATGGGAAGCAGGGCTGTGGTATCCTGATCAAGTACAGTTGATCACTGGAAATGGGATGGTGTTGCAAGTAACAGAGCAAATAGGAAGAGAGTGAACAGGTGCCATTGTTGTGGGTCAGGAAAGGAGATGTCAATCTATGCAATCAGTATCTCAATGGACTTTTATTTTTGTGGAAAGGTTTCTGGTGCCAGCATTGGAGGAGTTGGCTATAGATTTAACTTCAAAGTTGTTGCTCAAACTGTCTTTAACTTGCACTAAAGTCCAGACGACCATGCTTAATATCCCTTATGTATCTGACATTACACCCTACCATCTTAGAAAAATGTAGGATGTATCGTAATGAAGAGGACAGCTCTAGATACTCTACCAGGGTGCAGTATTTTAAAAAAAATATTTAAAAATATTTTTGGCTCTTTACGGGTTCAGGGTTCAAATTGCTCTATAATTTCCTTTGGCATTGGACATAACGTGTCATCTGGTTTGTCAACAATGTTCAAAACATTTAGGCTAGGTTTCCAGTGTCAGCATATCCTCTTCCCACATTCCCACCAGTCTTGGAGGCTCTATAGTGGAGTTTGCCTTTCTTCATGACTAAAAGATAAAATATATTTTAAGTCTTGGGAGAGTCATTACACCAATAATAACAACAAACATACAGGCTCAGTTCCACATCTTTATTTTTAGTCAATTGACCAAGTATCTAACCATTCATTTAGTTAGTTTGTTAGATTTTTAACCAGTTGACTAACAATAAAGAAGTGGAAGTGAGCCTGTGTATGTGTTATTATTGGTGTAAAAACTGTCCCAAGACATGGCAACATTTGTTTCAACACATCAGCAGCCATGCAAACCAAATAAAAAAAATAAAATATATATTGTATATATAATATTTAACGTGTGTGTGTGTGTTTCCGCCATAAGGTTAATTTTTATTCGTGTGTATATAATATATAACTAGAACTGTTAAGAGAAGTGACATGAGAGAGTAGCTGTTTACTCCATATGTTTACACTGTTTAATAATCTTTTTGACACACACAAAGTTTATATATAATGTGTGTGTGTATGTGTGTATATATATGTGTATATATATATATATATATATATATATATATATGTGTGTGTTTCTCCCAACAGGATAATTTTTCATATTCATTCATTTATTTATTTATTTATGTGTGTATGTATGTATTTATATTTATATATATATATATATATATAAAAATAAAATATACATCTCATTCCATTCATTCTTCTGCTCCCGTACTGCAATGCTTCAAGCAAACTACAGTGGTCTTCTTGCATATATATGTATATAACGCACACACATTTATCATCACCATAGTTCACTTTTCCATGTTTGTATGGGTCAAGTGGAACTTAAATACACTCAGGCAATGTGCTTAAGAAGCTCACTATAGAACCATGTAGTCTCTGGCTAAATTCTATGTGCCATCTCGTGTGTCTTTTAGCATAACCACAGGCTGGCCAGTGTCTTTGAGTAAACTTGAGCAGTGGAAACTGAAAGAGGCCTGTTGTCTAAATAAAATTACACACATACACACACATGTACATACATCGTACATCTGTTTTCCTTGCTGTATGTATGTATGTATGTATGTATGTATGTATGTATATATATATATATATATATATATATACCGGAGTAAAACTGTCCGATGAACGGGAACGTGAAACTCAGAGTAACAGGTTTTGTTGAATTTTCTGCTGCTTTAAATAAAGTGTATATATATATATATATATATATATATATATATATATATATATATATATATAGCACAATTTATTTGTGATCAGAGGCGTTCGTAAACTGGGGTACTAATGTATTAAATAAAAATGAAAAAGACAGGAAATAAAGCATGATTTATTTATCACAGGTGTTAGAAAACTGAGGTACTATTTTATTTATATATATATATATAATGTGTTCACACACACATAATCTGTGATGGTATATATATATATATATATATATATATATATATATTTTTCTGTGTTAAGGTGGTTATTGGATCAATTCAACTACTGAGTTTCCAGACATGGATTGCAACATTGAGTTGCATTATTTTCCGCAGTTGACTTTTATTGACAGTTTGATTTCATATTCCTAAATAGTTGGTCACTATGCTGTATGTTAAGAAAAAACGTTTGGAGGGGAGAAACATTGTGTAGAAACATTTTAGTTAAAGCAACAAGCAAGAAAATGTAGATCATTTTAAATAGGTATAGTTTTATCACGCTTTAATTTGGATAATGTTCTCCTAAAGTTGTTAAAGTTTATTGAACATATGACTTGTAACAAAATATATGTTAATTTTGAATTTGTGTTTTAGAATTTAATGGAGGATATGATTATAAGAGACATCATGGAATTATGTGGAAATACTTATACAGTTTACTTAGCTTTGTTGAAAGTCTGCATTATAGCAGAAAATAGGTTGACAGAAAATAGCAGTGGTAGATTAAATGCTTTATATTAAGCTAGTTATTCTCTTCCTGTAAAATGAATTCAAATCCTACTTCGGCAATTTTTGCTTTTCATCCTTTTGAAATTGAACTATTACAAAGAAAAGTGGACTTACTTGATTATTCTCATTTCACAACAATTGTTCTTATGACTTTTGCAAAGACACTGAATATGTTGTTTCAGTTCTGAATTTTTTCTTGCAGGCTCTATTTTAAATTTTCTCACACACTTCCACAGAGGTGTGTGTATGTGTGAGAGAGAGAAAGAGATACACATCTTTTAAAAGATTGTTCTTTCAATTTTAGTACTTGATGTATGTACTTTTTAACAAAATTGACTTGTGGCAGAAATAAATGAATATTTATGAAGTTTAAACTGGAAAAGAATTTTTATATTTAAGAAGGGAAAAAAAATTTTGTTTTGGTTTCTATGTAACACTTTGCTATATTAATTATTTGTTAAATTCTCTATGATCACTTTTCTAATGAAATATATTTTCTGAATTTCTCAAATAATGTTGGTAATAGCAATTTGGAAGTATTTAGTAAAACAGTTATCATTACTAAGATGGTGGTTTGAAAATAATTTAATAGGTTCATATATAAAATTATTTGCAACAAGTTTTAATTTAAATATGAGCTCTTTATAAAGGATGATTTGTCATGCAATCAGTCAGTCTCAAACAGAGTAGTATTACTATTTTATGAATATATATATATATATAGTGATGTATTTATTTCACAGATAACTCACTTGATATATTTTGTGTTTTCAGTATTTCTTTGTTGTCTTGCTCCTATATAAAGAGAATATTTGCATATATTTCATTGTTTATTTTTTTACATTGCAAAAAATTTAGTAGTCACTTGAGTTTAAATATGTAATTGCAAGTAATAGAGAAAAAAACCCAGTTAATATATAGCTAATTTTTTAATAAATGAACTCTTACAATTTGTTTATATTGGCAGTATTTACCTGTTGGTATGTTAACATAAACATTGGCATTTTAAAGAATTTTATGTTCATTTTTTTCTCATTTGAGTGTCAGTATAAAATTATTATATCAATTGAAATACTGTGCATGTGTGTGTGTGTGTGTGTGCACATACACACACATGTTCATTTTATATAATAAATTTCATTAGCTTGACTATTTTTACATAAAATTCTGTTCATTTTATAGTAATACACACTTTTTCTTTCTTTTTTAAACTCAGATATTCCCATGGAAAAGGATAATTTGGATTCTCATTCAGAAGTCACAAGTAATTGTTCAGAGAATAAGGATAACATTTCTGAAAATTTAGAACAAATACTTAGTCCTGCATTAGATGTTGGCAAGATGTTGTCTGAGGGTAACATAGTTTTCAAATTATTAAGAATACTTCTGCCCCTCCCTGCCTCCTCCATCATCCTGCTATAATCTCTATCCTATAAAAAAGAAAAAGGTGTTGCATTTTTAGAAATATGCCATCTTGAAATAAGATTTTTTTTTTGTTTGTTAATTTTGATTATATCCTTCAGTTTTCATGCTTGCTTTGAAAATCACAATCCCTGTTTTTATTCTGTCATTAATAAAATTACATGCACTTGTAAGGTAATAAGTGCTTCAGATCACCAGGAATTCCTGGGTAATATTTAAACAAAATATTTATGTAAATCTCATTACATGAAGGTTAACATGTGATTTCACTAGATAAATGCTTGTTATACATTGTTAGTCATTTTTATAATGTGAATTCCTTTTTCAGTATGTTTTATATACACCCTCTTAGTTTTTTATAAAGTTCCACCCTTATGTACAAATATTAAAGCTTCAGATTTAGCAGAAGCTAGTCTGAATTTGAATGATTTCTGAAAATTTAAATAAGTTAGGCAGCAATAACAGAAGTGTTGAATTCTAGAAAGACAGTGGAGTGAAAAGTTCCAACTATTTCTTTTGCCAAATTTTTGGAAGAAACCAGATCCAGTCAGTCAACCTTATGATTGAAAAACCATCAGCCATTTACTTTTATTTATTCTAATTCATAGTATTTCGTATAATAACATTGGGGTGCAGTGGTTTGCAAACGTCAATGAGGTAAAAGTGACAAACAAACTGGACAAAATTTGTGTATTTTTGTCGTGAATATAATTGACATTTAAGAAACCATATAACATGATTCTATATAATATATTGGCTAATAACTCCTTGTACATAGAGATATTTTAAAATATTTATATAACTTCACTTTTGCTGTTAGACTATTATTTACCTGATTTACTTGTGATTAGTGTAGTTGTGCAATATGAATTTCATTGTATTCCAAACACTAATATCAATAAATATATAAAGTTGTGATTGTGTTGCAAAACCACTCAAACTTCATGGTTATGCTAGATTTTAGTAACAAGTGTTATGATGACACTGATTGAATGAAACACACATTAAATGTAAAATATCTCCTCATCCCAGAATGACAAAGTCTTGAATATATCATAATTAAACATAATTAACAGAAATGTTGCTTGATATTTGTAATTTCTCTCAGCTACCGCAGATATCCAAGTTTTTAAAATAATTATCTTATGGCGATGATATCAGATAGGATATTTTGTTTTGCTTTGATAAGACTGAAAACATAGTTTATGGTCACATATTGGAAATTGAATTTTGAGAAAATGTGCTTAAATATTCTTATAGGTCTTGCCCACATTGACAGTAAAACAGTAGAAGATATATTTAAGGGTGTGTTGAGTTCAGAAGGAAATCAAGAAGCTTCTCAGACGACAGGTAATTTAAATGTTTATAAGATATATGTTATATTTGATGATGAACACCACCACTGCCACATGACCTTCACTCTCTCCTCCTTTTCTTCTTTCCTCCTTTTTCCTATTTCTTCTTGCCTTCCTTTTCTTCTCCTTTTCCCCCCCTTCCCCATGGGTTGAGTGGGCTGTCACATTCCGAGTTCTTTCTTATTTGAACTTACTATTCGACTGCTGCTTGCACATGTCATTTGTCCTTTCAATCGTCATCTACTTCACAGAAATGTACTGGGGGCATTTTCTTGTGGTAGTAACACTAGAGAGGTTGAATAAGTTCCCAGTGAGTCAGCACCAAATGTACCTTCCAACCTACACTGTCTCTGTACATTTGCTCAGATGCCTGAAGAGGGGTATAGAATAGATAGCGATGACATTAGAAGGACCAGAATGGGTGTGTGAAAGGAGTAAGTATAGGATGGAAAGGCAGGATTATCTCTAATATTAACATGCTAGTGAAATATTACACTGAAGTGGTTAGTTGAAGATAGAGGAAAGGAGAGAGAAAGAGAGGGAGAAGAGTGTTTAGCAAAGTGGGGAATGCAGTAACCATGAGAGATAGAAAGGGAGAGCTATTTTGTTGTGCTATTAAATTGTGAGTTAGATGGAGTGGTAGGGGTGGAAAAAGAGATAGATGGAATGTGATGAGAGTTGAAGAAAGGGAACATTACAGATATATAGTTATTGAGATGAGTTTGTTTGGGTAAATCCTTCAAGGCATGCCCCTCATGGTCACAATCCAGTGACTGAAACAAGTTATATAAATATGGTGGCACGTAAAAATATATAATATAAATATGGTGGCACGTAAAAAGCACCCACTACACTCACGGAGTGGTTGGCGTTAGGAAGGGCATCCAGCCGTAGAAACACTGCCAAATCTGACTGGGCCTGATGAAGCCTTCCGGCTTCACAGACCCCAGTTAAACCATCCAACCCATGCTAGCATGGAAAACGGACGCTAAATGATGATGATGATGATTATATATATATATATATATATATATAAAATCGCTTTTTAATGCCCACTTTTCCATGGTTCCATAAGTGAGACAGTTTATTGAGACACATTTTCTATGGTTGGATGGCTTTTCTGTTGTCAACCCTCACGTTTTCATGCAGGGTAATATTTCCCTTTGGCCAAACATATTTTTGCAGATTATTGGAAATGAATGACACTATTTGTATGACTGACAATCATTTACAGCCATCAAACATTAAGAGCGACATGGACTCACACACGCATGTGTGCACAACAAGCTTTTTTCAGATTTTCCTTACCATTTCCATTCACAAGGCTTTGTTTTGCCCAGAGCTTTAGCAGAAGACACTTGTCTTAGGAGCCATGTAGTAGGATTAAACCCAGACTCATATGGTTTGGTGGAAGACTTCTTTCTACACTTTTTTTTTACTGTTTATTGGATTGTGTCCATGATGTGGTTGTAATTGAATAAACAATAAAAGCGTTTAGTCAAACATACTGACCCCAGTATTTATTTCAGTAACATGTCTCTTAAGACTGTACACTCACTACTACCCTTGTGGGCTTTTACATCCAAAGAATCAAATGTTTAAAAAAAAGAATACAATTTTAAAAGAAACTTCCAACCTTCTTACAATTTTCAAGTAACTTTGGAATTGCTATGAATTTTAATTTAAAATTGTTTTGAAACAGATTTTAGAAAATTTTTTACAGATAACTATGAAAAATTTATGTTGTATATATTTTGAATTTTTCTAATATAATGAGATAAATTTTGGATAAAAATAGCTATATATTTATACACATCAAATGACTGTTATGGAATGTTATTGAATCTTGATGCTATCTGACATTATGTTTTTGCTGTGATTATTGCATGAATTTTAATTTTGATATTTTAATCTTCAACAGGAGATGACAATTTTACTACTACATCAAATGCTGCCGAGCAAACACCACAGCAGCCATCTCTTCCACCACCACCACCTCCTCCACATCCACCTCCTTCACCACCACCATTGCCACCAGCACCTCCATCTGTTCCTCCTCCTCCACCCCCCTTACCACCCGCAGTGCCATCATCACCTCCACCTCCTCCTTCAACTCCTCCTCTGTCCAATAATCACATCTCATCAGCAGTACCTGAGCAACATGTACAACAAACTCAACCTCACATACAACAATCTACATCTGTTGGACAGTTTAGTGTGGATCAGTCAATTTCATCTCCTTACAGGTTTGTGGAACATTTTTAAAAATATTAAATTGTTATTCTGTTGAATTTATATCAGATGGAAAGTAGTATCCTATTTTAAACAGTTTATTACAAGGTTAATTAGAAAACAAAATTTAATATAAATTAAGGAATTACAAAAATTATCATATATAGGGTTTTCATTATTACAGAAATTAACTAAGGCAGTGAACTGGCAGAATTGTTAGCATGCTAGGCAAAATGCTTAGCGGCATTTTATCCATCATGACGCTCTTAGTTCAAATTCTGCAGAGGTCAACTTTGCCTTTCATCCTTTCGGGGTCGATGTAATAAGTACCAGTTATGCACTGTGGTCGATGTAATTGACTAGCCTCCTACCCCCAAATTTCAGGCTTTGTGCCTTTAGTAGAAAGGATTATTACAAAATTAAGTTGTTGATTCTTGAACTTAATGCATATAAGACTAGTATAAAGGTAAAAACAATGAAATACTGGAATTTTTCTTTGAAGAAAACTAGGAAATGAAAGAAACATCCTGTAGGGTGTATGACAAAGTTTGATTAATTTGGATTGGGAAACATTATTATAAGTGTATCTGTGTATTTTTGTATACATGCGAGTTAATAAATACACAAAAACTCATATAATAATGATTCCCAATCCAAATAAATCTAACTTTGTCATGCATCTTGCAGGAAAATTTAAATTACAGGTAATAAAAAATAAGAATGAGGTCAATTTGAAAAAAAATACTTCTAAGTCAAACACACACACACACTCACTTACTCACTCACTGTTCCTAAAAGTGCTTGAATTCCTTTCTTCCAAGTGTGTGGCAAACCTCAAATTTTTTTCCCTCTTTGCTTATTTTCTGTGTAACACTTCATTTTCACAGTAATCGATTCAAAAGAAAAAGTAAAAAAAAAACAGTTTTGTTTTTTTGGGGGGAAAACTGTAACTAAGTCTAATATCTCTCTAAGAATAACTTAGGAGAATCCTTTATATATTTAGGTGCAAATTCTCTTTTTATTGTTTTATTGCTATCGGAACTGTTGTCAGAATCATATTACTTTCATCAGAAGAAATATCTGATTCATAATCACACGTGTAGCTTTTATGTTTACTGTATATTTTCTTAGGCTTTTTCTGTTTTCTTTCGAAAATACTTCAAATTCAAATGCACTGCTTGACAACATAATACTGTTATGCATCTTTCATCCAACGAGGATCAATGGGGTGGGGTGGGGTTGGATTTCTTCCAAAATTTGCAGTACTCAGATATGAACAATAATGGCCGAAAGTGTAACTCAATTGTTTACATTGTGAAACCATGTGTTTTCATTTAATGTACTGACAAGATTAGTGCTGAAATTCTTATTAAAATATAAATTCGTCATTTTGGCTGGTTTTGGGCAGTTTGGTAATACCAACAAAAAGTTTTTTGACCAGGTGAGTAATGAAAGGGTTAAAATATGATGTAGTGGAAATAAGGCTGTAGTTGTTAAAGAAGTAGCTGTAAAATAATGGTTTTTAAATATGAATATGTTAATACAGCAAGTTGTAACATAGAAGGCTTTATGCAGGTTGGTAATGAAAGGTTTTAATGAATTTTCTTAGGTTGGCAAATTAAGAACATAAAAATGATAGGAATATTTTTTGACACTAAGTCAAATAATTTGAATTTAAAATACATGATTTTTTAAAAATGAAACTTTTAATGTTCAATACAAGCTGTTCTCTTTTGATTAAAAAAAAAATCCAGTGTATCTCAAGCTACGCCTCAACCTGTTACACATTATGAAGCACCAGCTAGTCCTGCTCCTTGGTCTGGTGTAATAGATGATGATCAACCAGAGGGTTCTAGCCGTCGAAATATATTGAAATGGGAAACTGATGAAGCTCTTGGGCAGAATGCCACTATATCTCCAGTTTTGTATGCAAATGTAAACTATCCAGAATTAAAATCTCAAATCCCAGGTGAGTTTTATTCTTTGGTTCTAATATTACTTGCTTTTGTTCAAAAATTTTAATGATTCTCTTCAAGTGCTTAAATTCACTCTGTTATTTCAGGATCATCTCTCATTATTCATTCTTTATGCTTATGCTTGTGTATTTGGTTGCTAGCCAATTAAGTAGGTGGGCAGCATTTGTCCTGGGAGAGGGAGAAAGATGGAGAGGAGATTGCAGCTTTGATAGAGGATACCACCAGTGAGGGAGAGGGTTTCTGATGAGAGAAGAGAGAGATGTCCAGTGTTGGTGGCGGGAGAACAGGTATCTGGTATTGGTGGGGGTGAGTGGGAATGGGCGGGTGCACCGCAAACAAGCGAGGGTTAATTTAGATAGATGATACAAAAAATATGTAGCTTATGAAAGTAGATATCAGTAAATAAATAAATAAATAAACGTAAATGACAATTCATATTAGAAGTGTTAATAGCAAATGGATGAGTAAAAAGATCAAAAGACGAGAGAATATCTTAGCAATGCATAACTGGGCGTCCGAGAACAATTTGAGATTGCATGAAAAACAGGGAGGAATTATGTGAGTAAAGTGTTTTATAGCTATGCTATGACCAGATGCTTTCTTACTTCCTGGGCCAGAGACAATAGCAATGATAATAGCAGAAAAATAGCACGAAGAGCAATAGTGAGTGGGAAGAAATAAATAAATAGTACAAAAAATACGAAAAATATTTAGCCAACATGAAACCTGGAGTGAACAAGCAAGTGTTAATTTAGAGAGATGGTACAAAAGATATGTAGCCAACTTGAGAACATAGGAGGGAAAAATAGATTCCATTTAGAAAATTCCATGAAGAATTAAGGAGGAAGGAAGGCTGAGAGAGAGAGAGAGATTTAGGAAGTTATATATTGAAGAGTCAATTTAAATAAATAGCTTATGAAAGTAGATATTAGTAAATAAAGAATACATAAATATGTTGAAGTTTTTATTTAATACTTATTATGTTTTGAAAGTTGGATAGAAGTGAGATTATATATTCAATAATATTGACTGAAATGAATTTGTATATGAAGTCCTGGTTCATGTGATTTTTTTTCTCCAAAGTTTTGTAGCTGATGATTTTGTGACTACCATTATCATTTAATTATTGTATTTAATTATTTTTATCTATTGTATAATTTTTAACATTGTGGGATTTCAGTATTATTTGGTTTGTGGGGAATACATTGTTTTTATTTCCCGAGTGTTACATTTTACTAATATTTCCATTAGAATAAGCTACTTGCTGCAGTTCCTCAGTTATATATTTGTAATTACAATTTTTACAGCACAAAATAATGCTTTGAAATAATACAATTCCTGTTTATTTACTTCTTTTTTTAAAGAATGGACAGAAAGAGTAAAGCAAATTAACAAAATCTGGAAGAAATTAACACCCATTGAAAAATCTCCTTATTTGGTAAATATCTCATTTCTTTACATTATAAAATAACAAACAGAACAAATATTAAAATCATTTTTTAACCAATAAGCAAGAGTTGTAATCTATCATATGGCAAAATGTGATCCCAAAACTTACTCTTGTTGAAACTTAGCATGCTGTTTTGATATTCTTAAAGCAGTTGGACATTCACAGAAAGTATACATTTATACACTAAGTTCAAGTTCTTCCATTATTATTTGATAATGAAAAACTAATGTAGACAAGTGTTGGAGAGTCCTGAAAGGAAGATGAAAATGGAAGGTTATTTTGAAATTTTACATAGTGTTGGATATGGCTGTTGGTTAAGAAGTTAGCTTTGCAACCATGTAGTTTTGGGTTTGATCTCATTGTGAGGCACCTTGGCTAAGTTTCTTTCAATCTAATCTCCGGTTTATCAATGTTTTGTGAGTGAAATTTGGTAGGCAGAAATTGTACAGAAGCCTGTTTGTGTGTGGTGTGTGTGTGTGTGTGGGGAATAGCAGTACTAAGCAGTGGTGAGGAACAAACGAACTTATGTTAGTTAAAATCCTTTAAAGGCAAATTCACTGCAGTTACTATGGAGAAAGAATGATCACTTATGGTAAAAAATTTAAATACACTTTATCCACCCAGTGTCTGCCTCTCACTCCAAGATGCACACTCAAAGATGCATTTCTAGCTTCTTAGCCTCCCTTAATAAGAGATACTGAAGAGAAGTAACCCTGAGCAGATTACAAAGCTGCAGTTTTATCTTAGTATGGTCAATACAAGTAATTGAGTTGCACTCGTTGACTACCTGGTCAGAATAAATACAGAAATAACAATGCTAAGCAGTAATGAGGAACACTGCAGTAAATTTTTCTTCAGAAGTATGCCACAAACATATTTAAAATTTATATATACATCATCATCACCGTTTAATGTCCTCTTTCCATGCTGGCATGAGTTGGACAGTTTGACTGAAGACTGGTAAGCCAGAGGCTGCACCAGGCTCAATCTGATCTGGCAAAGTTTCTACAGCTAGATACCCTTCCTAATGCCAATCACTCTGAGATTGTAGTGGGTGCTCACTTGTCCTGCCGGGTCTTCTCACGCACAGCATACTTCCAAAGGTCTCACTCTCTAGTCATTTCCTCGGTGAGACCTAAAGTTCGAAGGTCATGCTTCACCACCTCATCCCAGGTTTTCCTGGGTCTGCCTCTTCCACATATATATATATTTGTATTTATGTGCCATCTGAGTATATTCCACTGATGAAGGCAG
Organism: Octopus sinensis; assembly: GCF_006345805.1. Lineage (NCBI taxonomy): Eukaryota > Metazoa > Mollusca > Cephalopoda > Octopoda > Octopodidae > Octopus > Octopus sinensis. The sequence goes on along the minus strand of NC_042999.1, from coordinate 56,081,642 downwards.
AGTATCTCTTATGCAAAGCTAGAAATCCGGGATCTGGAATTATCCAGTAATTTTTTTTGCTAGTTTATTATGTCCCTTTGTCTTCTCTCCTAGTGCTATATGAATATTTAATTATATATATATATATATATATATATATATATATATATATATTTTTTTTTTTGAGGAATTAGCTTGCCAGGAATTTAGTTTATTCTGCAGTAAATGCACCAAGTGATTTAATATTTCAGAGAAATTCTTAAAAACTTAGAAGGACATTCAATGTCATGTTGGTCTTCAAAATTGCTTGAGTGTATAATATTTTGTAAGAGTGGAAAGATTTGAAGGTAGATAATAATCATTTGAATCCCAATTTTCCATCTTTCTTCCCTCCTTCTAATGTACCTATGCTATACAAGTTGATTATTTATAAATTGTAATCTTGTTTTATACTGTATATGTCATAGACTGTGTGTATGTCTGTTTATTGAAACTTGCTTTTGTGTCTTTTTAGCTAAGAGCACGAAAGAATAGGGCAAGCAGCAAAATTCAAAGAGAACACAGAGTAAGCATTTAAAATATATTTTAATGATGTTTTAAAATTACTTCTAGAAGCAATAATTTCTCTGTAATTTTTAATCACATTAAGATGTTTTTAGGTAAAATATGTTTATAGTTGCAAACTTCACAAATTATTTATATTAATCCCCTTAAGTCCCAAATATAAAGTATCTCAATTGTAACCTCTCTTATAAAACTTTTTTTTATTGGTTTATTTATTTAGTTCCTGTGAAAATTTCAAATAATGACCAATTGAAAACCCATTTTACTTGTAACTTTTGGTTCACAATTTTAGTATATAGTACTTACTAATTTTAGTGATACTTTCTTTTGCTTGAAAATAAGGCTTAATTCCTGATTGCTACTTAGTAGTTTCATTTAAGCTCCCCCCCCCCCCACCAAATGTTGGAAATGTCTTCATTTTACTAATGCATGCAATAATTCATTATTGGAGAATATTGCCATTTTAGTTGTCACATGACCTCTTCTGGTAAGGAACGAAGTAAGTGTTTAGAAACCGGTTCTCAGATGTAACTGATCTAAAATAATATCCTCAGAATTGCATAATCAGATTTACAAAAAAGTACAACTTTCTATAAAAGTCTTCAAGAACATCATCTTATGTTCACAATTTCTGAATAGCTTTTATGTTGACCAAATGTCTGTGTTGGTTGGGAGTGAGTGTTATTTTGATTTTTACATAGCTTCTCATAATATTAAGTTGTTTTTGAAGAATGGTAAAATATGAATGTGTTATCCATTGAATAGTGATGAAATTCACATGATAAAGGTGGCTTGAACTAATTTTTTTTTCTTTTTCTTTTGAAATAGACAATTTGATTTTCTTATTTTCCTGATTATATAACTTTTTGAAGCATTTTGACATTTTTCTCCTGATGAATTGCCAAAATCACATCATTAAGACCTAAATCAAGAATGGCTATTTTTTTATGCTTTGTGCAAATTTATTACAGGAATCTCCTCTAATTACTAATTAATGATATAATGTTCATTTATTATTACCAGGAAATAAAACGAAAACAGATGGAAGCCCGTCAAGTGGCTGCTCAACAGGCTGCAGCTGCAGCAGCTATGATGCCACCACCTCCTCCACCACCACCTCCAACACATCCAGGTTGTTTGACAGGCCTGTCATCACCTAATCATCCAGGAACATCAGCTGAACATGAAATAGGAAACCAACCATTAACACATTATGCCTCAATTCCATCACCATCTTCTACTCTTCCTTCTCCACAACCAGTCTCACCACAACAAAGTCCATCACCTCAGACTCCAGTGAACCGCCTGGAACATTTACAGCAGTCATTTCAACATCAAAATAGTAAGTTAACATGTTTTAGCCTATCTCTCTACTCTGACTCAAGCAGAAGTTTACTATAAAGCCATATGGTTTTTGGTTCAGTTCCACTGTGCAGAACCTTGGTAATTGTCTTTCACCAAAGCCTTAGATTGGCTAATGTCTTGTGGGTGGAATTTGGTAGGTGGAATCTATGCTTAAGATCACTTGCACATGTTCATGCACCTGCACACATATACACCTCCCATGATGTCACTAAAGGGGGGTAACTTGCGTTTTTATCAGATAGATGACTACCCAATAAATACTGAGATCATTATAAATGAGTAAATCACTTAATGGCATTGGCACAGCCCAGTAAAAGAATAAATGAATGTATAGTTAAATAGTTTTTTCAGAATATGAAGTCTTCTCAATGTTGTCAGATATGCTGCATCTTACTTTAAATATTTCAGTAGTAATTCCTGAGAGATCAGAAGCTTTCTTTGTCTTCACATCTTTAATTGGTTTGTCTATCATGTTGCTGTCAATTGTAATAGTTAGCCACTCTGTCAAGTTCACAATAGGAAGATTTATCCCCCCACTTTTTTTTTTCCACATTTAGTAGCCTTTAATAATAGCACTTTTATTCCTTTTTCTTTTGATTTTCACTGGTACACACACACACAAAAACAAACAAACAAACATGAAGGCTTCTTCCAGTTTCTGTCTACCAAATCCACTCACAGAGCTTTGGTTGGCTTTGGACTAGAGTATACACTTATCTATGGTGTCACACAATGGGATTGAATCTAAGACCAAATGGTATCAAAACAAGCTTCGTAAATGCACAGCCATGCTTGTGTGTAAACGCAGACGTGTTTGTATAAAAATAAGGGGACAGCCAAACCAACAAAGGAGCTTCTATCTGATTACTCAAACTTTTAGAAATATCAACCACACCTAGGTACATTGTTCTAGAGAAGCTACAATTGCAAAAGCTGACTGTGTCATGGTTGGAGCAACGATGACCTCAAGTTTGATTACAGCTGATTTGGTGGTTAAACAGGAACAAGAAAATAGTTTTGGGCATCCAGCTGTAGAAACACTGCCAGATCAGACTGGGCCTGGCGCAGCCTCCTGGCTTCCCAGACCCCAGTTGAACCGTCCAACCCATGCTAGCATGGAAAACGGACGTTAAACGATGATGATGATGTAATGTGTGTGTGTGCATATATATATATATATATATATATATATATATATATATATATATATATATACATGTGGAGGCGCAATGGCCCAGTGGTTAGGGTAGCGGACTCGCGGTCATAGGATCGCGGTTTCGATTCCCAGACCGGGCGTTGTGAGTGTTTATTGAGCGAAAACACCTAAAGCTCCACGAGGCTCCGGCAGGGGATGGTGGTGATCCCTGCTGTACTCTTTCACCCCAACTTTCTCTCACTCTTACTTCCTGTTTCTGTTGTACCTGTATTTCAAAGGGCCGGCCTTGTCACTCTCTGTGTCACGCTGAATATCCCCGAGAACTACGTTAAAGGTACACGTGTCTGTGGAGTGCTCAGCCATTTACACGTTAATTTCACGAACAGGCTGTTCCGTTGATTCGGATCAACCGGAACCCTCGTCGTCGTAACCGACGGAGTGCTTCCATATATATACACACACACATACATACAAGTTTGTATATACTACCAAAAATGTATTTTCATGCATTTGATACATGTCATTTTATTTATTATTATAGAATTAAACTTCACAGTTGAAGAAAATTTAAGGGAAATTTTTAAAAATTAAGATTTTAAATGCTTTGCCTTAAAGTAACCTAAGTAATTTTTCATCTTCTAGGTCCGAAAAATACATCTCCACTTGCGGAAAATCAAATTCCTTCATTCAGTGGCTCAACCCAAACACAACACCCTACACATGGCATTTCAAGTGATCAAGGAACTGTGATCAGTTCTACTCCTCTTAGTAACCAGAACAAGTTAAATCTCACTTCATCAGAAAATCAACTTTTGAATACAATAAAAGCAAATCAATCCACTGAATTGGTAAGTCCTCAAAATGATGACAAAGACCAAACCAGTTATTTGTCTGCTGCACAAAAACCATCAGAAGGATTTGCTACACAGCAGCCATTAGCTCATCAAGACTTCCCTCAGCGCCAACAACAAACCATTTCTCACCAATTAAGCCACCAAGCTCTTTTACAACTAAAGCAACAAGGTTTATTACCGCAACAGCAAGGGTTAATTCAACAGCAACTAAAATCATCTCAAACTTCAGCCTTGACTCAAGCACTTTCCCAACAACAACAACAACAACAGCAACAACAACAACAACAACAACACAACAACAGCAACAGCAACAACAACAACAACATTCCTTACCTATAAACGCTCAGTTACAACAACAGCAGTTAATGAAACAACAGAAGCAAATTTTAGCTCAGTTGAAACAAATACAGCAATCTGGAAACCCTCAACAACAATTAGCCCTTCTTCAACAACAGCAAGCTTTATCACAACAGCAAGCAATTTTACAACAACAAGCATTGAATCAGGTACAAAATCAGCAATCAATCCAAGAACAACAAGCAAACCAAGAATCTAATACAGTACATTCACAAGATCAACAACAAAAATTAATTAAAGATGAACAACCACAGCAGACGCAGAATTTGCAGCAGCAGTTGTCAGTACAGCAGTCACAAGATCAGATGCAATTGTTAGATAAGCAATTAGCAAAAGATAAACAAGTATTAGAAGAAGATCATCAACAAGCATTGACTCAGCAACGACAACAATCTTTGACAAAACAACAGCAACAAGCATTTGCGCAGCAGCAGGCTTTATCCCAACAACAAGCTATTGCTCAACACCAACAAAAGCAACAGCAAGCTTTAGCTCAACAACATCAGAGTTTAACACAACAGCAACAGCAGCAAGTTCTTGTGCAACAGCAGCAGGCTTTGTTGCAGCAGCAAAGTTTAGCACAACAGCAGCAAAATTTAGCCCAACAACAGCAGCAAAGTTTGGCACAACAGCATCAACAGCAGCAACAAAATTTGGTACAACAGCAACAACAACAGCAACAGCAGCAACCCCTGTCACAGCAGCATCAACATCAAAGCTTAGAGCAACAACAAAGTTTGGCTCATCAGCAAAGCCTGTCACAACAACAACAAACTTTAAGCCAACAACAGGAGCAAACAATGGTACAGAAGCAGCAACAGCAAGCATTAGAACAACACCAACAAGCACTAGCTCAAGCTGCATCCCATCAGCAAGCTTTAGTTCAACAGCAACAGTCACAGTCAATAGCTCAGCAAAAGTTGCAGAAACAAGCTTTAGTTCAACAACAGCAAAAACAGCAGGTTCTAGCTCAACAGCATGCTTTAGCACAACAACAACAGCAGGCTATTGTCCATCAGCAAAAGCAAGCTTTGAGCAACCCTCAACAAGTCTTAGCTCATCAGCAATTACTTACTCAACAACAGTCTCTCTCACAACAACAGTCATTGACAACACACCAAGCTTTAACTCAGCAGCAAAATCTTACTCAACAAGTTTTGTTACAAAAGCAACAAGAATTTGCCAAAATTGCTCAGCAAAGACAAGCCATTGCACAACAGCAAGCTTTGGTTCAACAACAACAGCAACAACAACAACAACAGCAGCAGCAACAACAGTTGTCACCTCTAAACCAACATCAAGTTATATCTCAACAGGCTGCATTAGCACAACAAGCTATGGCTCAGCAGCAAAAAGCAATGGCCCAACAACAAGCTTTAACTCAACAAATTTCTCTGAGTCCTCAACAACAAGCTTTAGTGCAACAGCAACAGGTAATTGTACAACAACAAGGTCATCCGCTAACTCCCCAGCAACATCAAAGTTTGTTACAGCAACAAGTTTTGGTACAACACCAGAAACAGCAGCAGGTACTAGCTGCTCAGCAAGTTTTGGCACAGCAGCATTCTGGAATGTCTCCTCAGCACCACCAACAAGTTCTTGTGCAGCAGCAGCTCCAAGCCCAGAAGCAAGCTATGGCCCAGCAAGTCATAGCACAACAGGCATTAGCTCAGCAGCAATCTCAGTTATCTAAGCAACATTCGCCTCATGAACTCCAACACCCACATTACAGCAGTTGGCAGAATTTACCAACATCATCTCATCCGTCACCAAATCATTCAATGGATTCTTTTTCTTCTGATGCTAATAGCCAATCAAGTCAAGATCCATTCTCTGTTCCTGGAACAGGCTCAAGACCAATAACACCTGCTCTCAAAACAGCTCATAGTCCTTTAGCTGGACTTTCAGGTCCAGACAGCCCTTATGGACAAAAGCCATTGCTATCACCTGGTCCAATGCCACAGTCATCACAAAAAGGAAATTTTGCCAATGCAGCAGAGCAAATGAGATTTTCAGCATCAGTTTTAAGGCATCCTGTTCATCCAGGAATGTCTCCTAGATCAAATCAAGGTGATCTCCTATCCCCAAGATCTCAGTCGGTGGATCCTGAGAGCATGCAGGTAGGAAAGTTTTATAATCAAAGTTCATAATTAAAGATTGTACTCTAAAACTGTAGATGTGTTGTATCATAGCACAGTATGCTTGTAAGCTGTGTTAAGTTTGCTAAATATTTGAAGAAGCATGCTTGGATTTAACATTGATTAAATGTTGTGTATTGCTTTTTGTTGTATGTGTGTGTGTGTGTGTCTTAACACTAACTTTTATATCAAACATAGTTGTGCTTTTTGTAAATCTTATCTGCCAATCACTGCTTTAGTTATGTATGTACATAGATGTTTTTATTGTTGTGGATTATGTGGATGCTTTTGTTATCTCGTGTAACTCTTTATTCTTACAAAGCAGATCTTTTCTCTGGGACATTTGGGAATTAGACAGCATTTAGTGTAGTGCTTGTTTGTTAAACAATTCAAAAGAAAAGTAGTATATTACAGCCTGTTAAAAATGAATTAATCTTTGGAAAGAAAAATAAGGTTAATAGATTTAAGTTCAAATTTCTTTTTTAACATCTAGTTATTGTTATGTTGAGTTGGTCCTATAAACTTACTTATTCTATTAACTCTGTAGCATTGAGCAGCTAATCAAATCTTTATGAGTCACCAAAAGCTACAGTATGCTAAATATACAAAGACCTGAATTTGCTGATGAAAATTTAACTGATGTAATTTTCTGAGCAACTGTAGAAGCCCAGTCTTTCACATCCAATTTTCCAACTTAGAGCCCTCCATATTTCAGACAAGTATTACTGTCATGTTAGCTACAAATTTTAAATGAAACAGTCTATCATATAGGTAGACTGAAGCAAGAAGAGTTACTTCATGATACAGTTTAACCCTTTAGCATTCAGATTTCTTTGTCAAATCTAATGCTTATTTATTCACATTGTTTTAAATCAACCATGCACTGTCTCATAGCTTCAAGATTTCAATAATGTGATTGCTTATTTTTCAGTATCACATTGTGGGATAGGTATGAAAAGTTGGATCTGGCCTATTTGAGCATAAAACAAGTAGAATATTTGGGCCGGATATGGCTGGTTTGAATGCTAAAGGTTTAATGATTATTGTAAGATTTGGGTCATGTTAAGAAATTTTTATAAAGATTGTTTTGAATAATTGATATCAGTAGATTTTAAATATTTTTTCAAATTATACCTGTTTTTACATAACTATTATTTCTTTGTTAAAATATGTTTATAAGGATTTAATTAACAAAAGGAAAACACTAAATATTGCATATTATTTAGGAAGAGTTTTAGTTTAGAATAATTTTGATTGTCATATTTTAGTTAGGGCTTGTATTAAATCTTAACTGTTGTATGCAAGGTGTGGCAGTTATATGGTCATTTGTACAAGATGTATGTTATATCTTGAGAAAGATCTTTTACTTTTTAACATTGCTAGTAATATATGCAATATGGACGAAAATAGTGAAAAGTAATATAAATTTGTGAACACACACATGCACACACACACACATACACGTGAAATTGGGAGAAGAATTTATCTTCTGTTGTCTGATGATAAGGGTTTGTCCTATATGGCCACATGGAGCTGAGACAAACTATTATTAAAAAATATATCTCACTCCTACCAAATGTGTTGAGTGCTATTTTCTGTTGTTTGTCGACTCACAGTGTGTGTGTGTGTGTGTGTGTGTAAATAATTATTTTGGATAAGCTCAATTTCAGTATGTAAGTAATCTAGTTTTCAATGTGGGAGAATCCAATTTTGTTGTGGTAAGAATCTTTTTGTTTTGATAATGTGAAACGGCATTTATTTTAGATAAGTCTTATGGCATCTCTCCACTCTTGTATCTTTTATTTTGGTGATTAATGTAAAACCAGGTTAAATTTGTGGTTTTTTGCTATTTGCGGTAATCTATAAGTGTTAAAATGATTAATGTTAAAGTTCTTCGCATTTTTTCTAATGTATACAGGAGGTCAATACTTATACTTTTTAGTTGTGCTGAAAATGTACTTTATTATATTTTATCAATGAAATTTCCTCTTTATATTTAGTTACACAGTAGTTTTATCAATAGCATTGTACTTATACTCTTTATCTTGGATATAAACTTGTTTCAGAGGTTACATGTTGAACCACAAGAATAATGTGAAGGAAATCATACCATTGGCTGTTGGCTATAATTATATAAAATATGTTACTAATGTTATCATTTTAGGATGCCTGGTGGCTGTGTGTTTGTGTGTGTGTTTATATGTATACATCGAAGTTATGGTTTGTTTTTGTTTCATTTCTTTTTGTTGGGTATATAGAGAGATGATAATCTGAAGTATAATACAGTTTTATTTACCATAGGCATTTGATTTTCATATGTATAGTTTTATATCTAATATTACTTATTTTTGTTATCAAAATCTTTATTCTTTAGTGAATTCATTGTTAACTGGAATTATGAAATAAGAAACTATGCATTTTGATTGTTGTACTTTTGGTTTCATTTATGTTTTCAATGAACTTCATTCCAATCAACAATTTATCAATGGAAATTTCACTGTCAAAGGGTGTAGAAAAATGAGGCATAGCACATGGTTCTGAGTGTACAGACAAGCATGTATATGCATGCATAGATGTATATAACAGACATGTCTGTGTATAAAGACACATTTGGTTTGCTCACAATTGCATTTCTATACACAGGTATCACTCGAACATTTGCAAAACACAAAATTTCATACTGAGAAAATAGAAATTTATACACACACATTTACGTATATAGGCACATATATATATATGCATGCACACATCACGATTATCATCTGCTCATTTTTCCATGCTACCATCTGTTTTATAGTTTCATTCTAGTATAGTGGCCTGTCACTTCTTATAATCCTTGAAAATTTCTTCCACAAGATTGAACAGCTTGAGAGCAGAATGCACTGCTTGTTCCACTGTCTTTGGACTTCCTTTCTTGTAGATGCCTTCCTCTTGGACAGCTTGACTCTTTTTTTTCACCCGATTGCCATCCTTCATCCACACACCATATCTATAACAAAGCAGTTTTCTCTGTTGCAAACTACCGGCCAGTTTTTCTCTTAATATATATGGAGTACAGATGATCTGACATCAGAGAACATGTTCACCTCATTTTTTTTCCCAGGTTTTGAACATCCTCCTCCTTCAATATTCATATTTTGCAACTGTGCAGTATTGCCCTTGATACACAGGTGTTATACACTTTATTCTTTATTTAATGGAAGAGACCAATTTTCTTGGACAGCAGAAGGGACAACTTTCTGAACTTGATTTTCACTCTGTCTTTATGCTGGCTACTATGTTTTTGCCATGACCACTTTCACTGTTGATTAGGTTACTTAACAGAAACTATCTACTATTCTTAGTGAGACTTCTGAGTAGTTGAAGGAATTTCTTGTGTGTCAATCTGGCAAAGGAAAATTTGGAAATGGAAATACTCTTGACTTGGTGTAGGTTCAGAGAAGTTTTATTAGGTATATATAACAGAAAAGAGGAAGAGATAGGTAAGATACTTGAGAGTTACTTTAAGACAACATACTTCAAGCAATAGATGAGATCTGTGATTGGTGCAGGATTCCAGCCAAACAAAGTGACTTGGTGGGGAAATAAATATTGTTGATACAACCATAAAAGCAGGTTTTAAATGGCTGAAGAAGGTGGTGGGGTGTTCAAGAACAGTATCAAATTACTAAAAGAGAATCTAGTCATTAGATGTACTTAGCCAGAAAAGAAACCAAGAATAAGAGGTTTGCATATGTTCGGCACCAAAGTATTGTGCTCCAGATTGCAAAGTAATGTATTAGAAAGAATCAAGAAATTACTTGGGAAAACTGTGTATCAACTGATAGCATACTTGTCTTTCTTCACTAGTACTGAAAAGAAAGCAGTATGCAAATACTACTCTGAGAAGTTGCTGAATATGGAAAATGCATGAGAAAGAGAGCCTACTGCAAGTAGATCAAAAAGAGGGACTGACTGTTAAATTTGATAACTGTGTGATGCCATACCCAATGACTATTGTTGCAGTTATCCTCAGCTGTTATGAGAAAAATACATTGTGCATGAAATTAATAGATGAAGCGATAAAAGTTACAAAAAGAACTGATAAAGAAGGGAATTATTATAGATGCAGTTTGACTTTCTGTCTGGAAGAGGGAACCATTGATACCTTCTTTATAGATGGACAAGTGAATTAGTACTTAGCTAAGAGTAAACTATTCTGCCTAATATTCATTGACCTGGAAAAGGCATCTGACAAGGTTCCATACTTCATAATCTAGTGCATGCTCAGAAAACACTTAGAAATATATGAATGGCTTGCAAGGATTGTGCATAGCATGTACAAGGGTGCAGTCAACAAGGTGAGAGTTGGCACAAAGTTCTGTGAGAATTGTAGTGCACAGGTTAATGCCCACCAGAACTCAGCTCTTAACTTCTAATGTTTGTTGTAGTGTTTTAGGCCATAACACAGAAATTTAGTTGAGATAGGCTGCCTGCAGAAATTGTCTGATTGTTGAATCTCATACTCAATAAAGTAATTCCAAACTTGGAAGCAAAACCTAGAATCAAGAGGCCTCAAAGTATATATACCTATCAAAGACTAAAATCTTAGCAGGGAAGAAGGTAGGAGTCCACTTCCATGTAGACAGTGTCCATGCTTGGTAATGCAGGAAAAATATATAGGATTATGATACACTATACCCAATGTAAATTCCAGGCTGACAGGGAGTAGCTAGCAGTAAAAGTACACATGAAATAAATTCCTTCAAATTCTTGCAAGGCTTCCTCGAATTAGTGTAGGTTGATGTTACAAATAATAATTGTTAGAGTAAGAACTAAATAAAAAATGAAATAGAGGGCTATTACACATACACATCTATCTACCTGTCTGTGTATGTTTGTATGTATCTCTAATTGTGGGGGAAACCTGTGGAAGCAGTAGACCCAGGAAGACATGGAACTAAGTGGTGAGAAAGGATCTTTAAACATTGGGTCTAGCTGAGGAGATAAGGAACCAGGACTTGTGGTGACTTGCTGTACTTGAGAAGACATGTCAAGCTAAGTAAAATTCTAGTCATCAGTACACACAGGCATATCCTTTATTTTATGTGCCAGTGCCACATAAAAATGCATTTCTGCTGGTTCCATGAAAAATACACTTGTGCCGGTGTCACTTTGTGTCATTTCCATAACTTGGTTTGTTAATTTAATGCCTCTAGTATTTCTTTGGATTATACAGTACTTAAAGCTGCTATGCTAGTCATTGCATATAGCACCTTCCTGTTGTACCTGATTGAATAAGTCTCTAGCACATGTTGTACTCTTCAAGATTATTTTCAGTATCTTGGCTGTTATATGTTGATGGTGTTTTTTTCCCTGCCTTCATATCCTTTATGGCTTTCGCAACTATATTGCCAACCTCTTTTATAGATCTATTTACTGTCCCTCTCTTTCTCTCTTACATTTTTTGATATCTAGCCTGATATATCTGACATCTAGCTTCTCTCTTAGTTACCTGATATTTTTTGCTACATTTTTTCCCATGCTTTCAGCATTGAATCAGGTTTTATGGTTCTGTCTACTATACTATTCTATAACCATGTCATCCTCTTCAGTTGATATCTTCATCCTTTGTAGCTATTTAGTTCATCGTCTTTATTTAACTCTGAAAATGTTGTATTTTAGAAAACTGTCATCTGGTTTATTTTATTATATATGTGTGTACATGCACTTGATGCACATATATGCATATACGTACAAAATTGCTGTCATATTAAGGTCTACTTTTCCATGTCATTAAGGTTCACTGAACCAGACAAAAAATTTGTAGAAGCAGATTTTTGATGGCCAAATGCTCTTTCTGTCACTACCCCTCACTTGTTTTCAAGTAAGGTAATATTTTCCCTAGTCCTTCAGGAATTCACAGCAGGATGATAAGACATGTTTTCACAGGAGATTGCAAATGGACATCATTGCTTATATGATGGTGACATTTGTTTACAATCAGCATGCGATTTCACGGCAAGAACACATACACTCCAGCATGTCTGTGATTAGGAAGTTGGCTTTTTTACCACATGCTTTAGGTTCAGTCTCATTACCCTGCACCTTGGGTAGTGTCTTCTAATGGCTTGGACCAATGGTTACTGTGTGAGTGAATTCATTTGATAGAAACTGTACTAAGCTTATTTTGTGTGTATGTATGTATGTGTGTATGTTTTGAATGTATATGTGCAAATGTACATGGCTTTTGATATTTCACTTGCTACAATGCAAGTGTAGCTGTGCAACTAGTCATAATGTCAACATTCCTTGTTGATATTACAACTAGTTGCTTTATGCTTTCAAAGACTTGTAGAATATACAAATTTCTTACTTGCAAAACCAGGTGAGAGCTAAATATTGTGAAGCGTTTCTTGCTGTAAAATTCTGCTTGAAACTGTTATCTGTCTCAGTCATATCAGCATTGAAAAATGAACATTAAATGAACAAATGAAGGAATGATACATATACAATGTATGTATAGTTTCTGTCTACCAGATCTATTCACAGCGTTTTGGTTGGATTGAACCTATAGTAGGAGACACTTGCAAAAGTATCAGGCATTGGGACTGAGCACAAAATCACATGGTTGCAAAGTGACTTCTTAACTACTCAGCCATGCATGTGGCTGTACACACATTTGCACATTTATATATGTGTATGTATGTGTGTACATATATATTCACACTTATGATAATGATCATGTGTGTATTTGTACATGTGGGATGATGATTACGTGTGTGTGTGTGTGTGTGTGTGTATGCTTAGATATTTTTTATATATGTAAGTATTGATAAACTTGTGTCTATATACATTTTTATTCCCAACTATTTTTAACTTAATAAACAGCCATTGTATTTTTGCATGGGCTGGATAGATCTGCTGTACAGTCTATCCAGTATTAACTGCCTCTTGTCTGTCTTTTAGGAAGTCTGTTGATTTCTCACCTTTTACACTCATTACATTTTTCTCTATTTTGTTTTCTCTGTTAACAGCACACTTTCACTCAGCTGTTCTTGTATTCTTACCAACATGTTGTCTCATGTCAAATTTGACATTGTTTTTCTCCAGTGTCTCTAAAGGCTCTCTTTTCTTTTCTTTCTAATGCATGTTATTGTTACACATCCATTGAATTGTGCTTGACTTAATTTACACTAAATTTTTCAGAACTACACAACTTACTCATGCTTCCTAGTATCAGCTTTTCGCATGAAGATAGAAAGCTACGTTGTCATCAGATGCAATTATTCCTTGAACTGTTTTCTCCTTTTTTTTTTCTAACCTTGGCTGCCAGACTTTGCTTCAGCCAACTTCAGCACTATTAAGGAAACAAAAACTATCAACTACCTTGTGAGTTGTACATAGACATTTCATTGAAGCTTATTTGATTAATCTCATGCAACTATTTCATGAGTTCTGTCACTCTTATCAGAGATTGTACAGTAATTTTTATGTACTCATTATTTGCATTGAGTATATAATATCAAGTTCCAACCTACTACCTTCCTACATATTCAGCAAAGCTCAGACTCATGCTTTCTTTTACTAGAACTTTACTATTTATTATTTTAACATAAATCAATTGACTCAGTCAGATCCTTAGATTTAGAACATTTTCTTCAAGTCCTTAACAGATTTCACTGTGAAAACTAGCCCATCAGCATATAAGTGAATCCAGGGAGTTTGGAACTATTTTTATAGTCTCAAGAATTATAGTCAGTAGTTTACGTCTGATAATCAAATTTCACCTCTGCTACTTTTGAGATTTCCCCAAAGAATTTTAGATCTTTAAACTTTCCCTTTATAATGAATCTCTATTTCCCTATAACAGTTGATGTTATTGTTATGCCAATCAATAGAGATGACATTTCAGTGTACTACCTGATAAAAGTACTTTCAACTATCTTGATGGTATGCTGTGTTCATTTTTTTTCACAGCTTTTCTAATTCTACTGAAGCTAATATTGTTAGCTGGTTTATTTACTATTTCACTATCTTACTTAACTTCTTACAGAAGACAGTCTATGCATCCCCCACCTAATGTCACTGAGAATAAGTGGCACAGTGTTTTGGATATACTTCTTCTCAGTGGTATATGGTCACAATTCAAAAATCTTGATGTTTTCACAAGGCAAGAAGATTACCTCTTGGCATCAAACTTTCTGACAAACTTATTATACTGTTTCTTGCTTCACCTTTCTTTCACTGTTCCCTTACCTGCCTCTTGGTTCTTATAGTTCTATTGCACTGTCAGCATGGATCCTACTTCATCTTCAGAGTTGGTCAGTTGCTTTTGTAGGTGACCACTCAAGAATGCCAAGTTGTTATTTGAGTTATAATTATCTACTCCCCTCCCTTTTCATAGCAAGTGTCACTTTGTTCTTTTGGATTTTATACCTAACAGATATGTATATATAAACAATTATGTATGTAGATATGTGGTGTGAAGCATCTGCATAACTGAAGAGAAAATATATGAGTGTAGCCTATTGGATGTCTAAAAACTAGGTTCTGATTTGACAGTGACAAAACTGTACAGAAAAGACAGCATATTAATATACTGTCAATAAACAGTACTGCTTTGTGTAAAAGTTTCAAAAATGTAATCCGTCAGGAAAAAGTAGGAAAAAATAAGAAACCTTGGTCTTAAAAGCTGAACTTCACAGAGATCACTCATTATCTGAATGAGAGACCAAGACTAATGCCAACATTAGACGTGGTCATGATATTGGTATGTGTGTGTGAGTGTATGCACGTGTCCTTGAGGCATTTATATCTACACCATTGTGCTGTTTGTTTCAAGCCCACACAGGGTATGAAGTATTTAATTGTAGTAAATAAAATCATCTATAGTGTGGATTTAATAGTCTGGTTATCTTTACATTTATGGATATAACAGTTTCTGCACATTTTCTTCCATTTATATAGTCTACTTGTAACAGCCCTGTTTTACACTGTTTTTGGCTATAAGTATAACTGAGGTCATTGTCAACTACTCTGTTTAGGAAAACTAACACCTCACCTCTCCTTTTGGACATGGGAAGTTTTCAGACAAATTTTAAACTTGTCAGCAAGCTTTTCATTTGTGCTTTTAACCAAATATATGCACATGAAGTGACAAAAAGTAATTACATTTGATAATTATATAGTTCAGATGTATCTCATTATCTTTACTGTCATCATAATTTTGATGTTTGTCTCTCCATTCTGACACTACTCTTTCTAAGTACCTTGTTACACATGTATAATGTGTATGACAAATGATTGTTAACATACCAAACACTTGAGTTACCTTGATATGCCAGAAACTTACAAAACTATCAATGGACAAACACCATGCTAATGTGCTATGCTGCACATTCTTTAATATAGCATTTGACTATGAAAGTAACAACATAGCAGTGAGAATGTTTGCTGTCCAGCTTTGTATTTTTGATTGATTAAATGAGTAGTCATTGCAGTAAAAGCTTATAGATTAGTGTAATTAGTTGTTTCAGAGTTCATTATATCTTCAATCCACCCTGGTGCTTAGTCTTGTATGTTTGTTTTCTGTTAGTATAGATTAGATAAGAAAAGACATTGTCATGTTTTTCACAAAATACATGCACATGCACACTCTCTCACTACACATCGTTTTAAAATTTGTGATTAAATATTTTTGATTGATATTTTTTTGATTTAATTTTATACTGTATAGATTTATATATTTTGATTTATCTCCTTATAAGTTAAGGAGGGATTTAGCATATTTAACTGAAATTTATTTTATTTTATTTTTTATTTGTTTATTCTGTCAGTCATTTCATTAATATAAAGTATAATTTTATATAGTAGGTGAGCTTGGTGACTTGAAGTATACAGTCTGTCTAGTGTCCATCTATTTTTACTATTTTTAAAAATGTTCTTTGTTATAATACATATGATACCCCTTCCTCTTTTAAAGTAAATATTGGTTAAATATCTATTATTTTAAAGTAATATCAATTATGATTAATCTAAATTACAGTTAACTTTTCACTTAGTCTGCAGATTAATCTAAGTTCTACTGAATGTTTCATACTTCAGGAATTCTTTTTAATATGTCTATTATGTCTGCAACCCTAATTTCTTAACTAGACACATGGATTACAACAACTGAATTTTCTATTTTTCACACCTTTCTCATTTGGAAAATAACTTTCAGATTTTGGAGGATTTCAGAGGTTTATGAATTATGGAATTTCAGTTGAAGAAATAGCAACCTGTACTTAAAGATATTGTTGAAGTTGTCAGAGTTAAACTCCTTTCCCTCCATCTGGTCCTAATTTCCTTTTTCCTACTTTCACCGACAAATAAAACTGGTCCCATGCTTAACTTTTCAGTGGTTTGCATGAAATAGGGCATTTCCCCAAGAATATGCAGAAACTTTCAAAATGTATTAAATTTTTACTAAATGGTGATAAAGTATGAGGCATGTATTGTGATAATCATTCACCATAAGCTATTTTGATAGGAGTAGTAAATTTCTCGTTATTAATGTGAAGGAATTAGTTATTATTCTAGAAATAAATTGACCCAAACAATGGATTAACTAAATTATTCTATTATAAAAAGAAAACCAGATTCACCTGTAGCACTTTTTCTATTGACTAGCATTACGAGGGCTGGAGGAAAAGTTCATAGGCTGACTAAGGCATTCTCATGGAATGTGACCAAACGTCATTTAGTTTTCAACACATTACTTCTTCCATTGGTGTTGCAGTGCTTGGATCTTATTGGTGCAGAAGCTGTCATTCTGTTGGTCAAAAAAAGTCTTGAGTAGATATGATGTCATCTTCACTATGATACTGGTTCCCAGCCAAGTATAGCAAACATGATCAGTGTTTTCTTTGGAGGTGATAGTTCAAAACTCTCCCTTTCCCTCCTAAATTCAGCTGCCCACTTTTACACTGTTGATAAAGCTGGAGTGTCACCCCTAATGTAGCAGCCATATCAGTGTGAATGTTGTTAGGGACTAAACCTTTTTCTGCAGGTACTTGATAACACTATGCCAAATTTTGTCAATTTTCAAGAAAAGTTGCTACTAGTAACCATTGAAGTGTTCTTTGAGCAGTTGGATGTCAGTTTTGCGAGAAAGAAACAGTGCAGTTATTAATAGAGTTGAATTAATGCATGCAAGATCTCATAGCTTTAGCATCACTCCTTTGTAATCAGCCTATGAACTTTTCAGCCAGCCCTTGTAGTTCCAGATTATCAAATATACTGGTGTATTAGAACTCAGCCTTAAAGCAACAAAACTATATTTTTTAATCATGTCATCAAATATGCAACTGTACTTTTCAGCAATATCAATATTTGCCAACTTCTTTTTACTGGATGAATTTAGTTTATGAATGCTCTGTCATATTTTAAAGTTTCTAAACAACTCAACATATATCTCCATGGTACCCATATCTTCATGTAATTGTATGGAATTTTCAATGATTGTCAGCCCCTTATATTGACATACTCTTAGAATGCTTTCTTCCCACTGTTACTCTTCTCCTGGTCACCACTCCTTGTTCCCCAGAATATTCATGATTGACATCATTCTTATTTTGCAATTGCCCATCTCTATAGCTATTTATCAATAATTCTCTTTCCATCCATCAAAGAGGTTGTTGCTATCAGTACCTTTTCTCCTCATTAATCTCTATCTTCCATTACCCTCCCCTTACTGTCTTGCATTAATCTCCCCGTTATTGTTTCTATTAAATCCCTTCAGTGCTGTCTCTTTTGTTATACTGTTCTTGGATCTTTTCTGTTTGGCTGCATCTGTGGAAATTTTAAAGAATAGTGAAAATTTTAGAATTTGATGTACTGATGTAATTTTCCATGCTAAATCTTAAGGGCTAATTCACTTTTTGCAGAAAAATTTTAAAAAAAAGTTACAGAGGTTTAAAGCTCGATAATTTTTACCCAGTCAGAAAACAGGATTTGGAAGCTATCATTTTGTGTGTAACAGCACATGTTATCAACTGTAAACAAATGAAATATTGGGGGGAGGTGATTCTGCTTTATGCATGCCATATAACCCCTCATAACTTTTTTTATTTTTGCGAATTTGTATTCTACACATGGAAATTCATACAATTATGTAAAAAAAAAAAAAAGTGTGATTTAAGGGCTATTTACCTATTATTTTTGACACATCTTGTGACCACTTCACACCTCATGTGTTTTAAGTATTTAAAAAACAAAAAAATGGCCATGTGGGTAAGCAGCTTGGTAACGACTTGGCTTGTTACTATGGTACCAGGTACCTATATGTCTGTGGCTTTCGATTGGCTAAAATTACTCAAAATTTGCAAACTTTAAAGTTATTAACTTTTTGTTGATTTATGATGAAAAGGAATTTCATATCAATGATTACCATACACCAATACACTAAATATGAAATCAATTGGAACAAAAATTGAAGAAATTGAAAAGTGGCAGCCAAACAGAAAAGATCCTTGTTCTCTGATACATTCATCCCAATAACTTTGTTCCTCCTATCAAATCATTGCTTCTATTTAACCTCACTTTAGTTCAGCTTGTCATCACCCTCTCTTCTATTCTTCCTTTTAGAGTAGTGGAACTCCAGTGTTTCATTGGTACTTAATTTATTGACTACAAAAGGATGAAAGGCAAAGTCAGCCATGACAGAATTTGAACTCAGAGCGTAAAGATGGATGAAATGCTGCTAAGCATTTTTCCTGCCGTGTTAACGATTCTCCCAGCTCACTACCTTAATAATAATCACTTCTACTACAGACATAAGGCCTGAAATTTGGGGGAGAGGGATAGTTGATTAGTTACATCGACCCCAGTACTCAACTGGTACTTAATTTATCGACCCCAAAAGGATGAAAGACAAAACGTAGTGGCATGCTAACAATTCTGCCAGCTCACCGCGTTAATAATAATAGTGATAATAATAATAATAATAGTTTTTGAGTGGTGGGGAAATGTTAAACGATGATGATAATGATAAGGGAAAGTTGATTATATCATCTTCCCAGCACTTGGTTAGTACTTATTCTATTGCCCTGACAAGATAATAGCAAAGTCAACCTTGGTAGAATTTAGACTCAGGACAGATTTGCCAGCTTGCCACTTTGCCACCTTAATAATCATATAATAATTCTGCTTGTCATCTTCTTACTTAGCCCGTTAGTAATGCTTTCACATGATTAGAGAAAAAGAGGGAGAGAGAAACGTCTATGACATGAGGTAGGGGGAATGTAATATTTATTACCTGATTAAAAAAGTTAGTTAAAGGTAGTGATATAGAGGAGGAGGGTTAAAAATATAATTTTAGCAGAGGAGTGATGTTCTGATGGTGAGGTTAAAGAAAGGCAGAGAGAAAGAAGGGAGGGAGAGAGAAGTGCAATTCTGTGAAATATTCATGCTTATTTACATAGCAGATATATGCAATTTAACTAAAGGTTGTATCATGTGTATGGGATTTTTTTTTTTCGTTTATGGGAAAAAATGTAAAAGTAAGAGTGAATATTTATTTTATAATTGCCGTGTATGAAGTCTATAAAATTGTGCATAAAGTATATAAAGTGCATTAATAGTAATAATAATGACAATGGTGACAACAATGTATGAGAGTATTTGAAATGTTATGATTCAGTAGACCTGACAACCATACTGCCCTGTCTCTTTTATACATCTTTTGAGTGCCAACCGTTTTTTTAAATATAGTTTGCTTTTATAATATATGAAAATTTAATGATCGCAGCAGAAGTAGGCACATTGATCTTGGGTGTTGCATTGTAGCTTAAAATATCTAAATGAGTTTGATTTTTTTCTTTTCTTTTTGATTTGTCGGAATTATATGGGAGAGAAAGTAATTTCAGAATGGTGTTGTAATCTTGATCCAATACTTTAGTAAAGTCTAGGAATGTGAAATGGTTGGACACATACCTATTTTTTTGTCTGAAAGCCTATTACATTAAGTAATTATATCATTTGCATATTTGTGACATTTTTGTAATTATATCTTTAGTTTCACTGAGTAGGTAATTTATAGGTATGTTAGCTGTGCATTTTTGTACAGCCATTTCTTGCACAAGGGTCCTTTAAAAGGTGTGTAGTTTATAGTTTTCCCAAATGTTAGGGTTTTGAAGGATTGGTGTGATGGACTTATGTTGCATGTGGTTGTGGTGCTTACATAGGTTACTTTGACATTATATGGGGAGAGTTATATAGGCAGAAGTTGAATAGATTCTCAGATTGTTTGTTGAACCATGGACATAGAAGGTCTTATTGAGGAAGAATTCTGAAAACTAGTAGGTCAGTGTTTTAGTATTTTGGATGTGCATGGAAGTAGGAGTATGTTGTGAAGAAAATGTATGATGAAGAAATAAAGTGTACACAATAAAAATTGTAGGAAGAATAAGATATATCTTATGAATGTTTAGTATTAATTTGATGTGTTCTGGTGAGTTATATATATGTGGAGAGAGTCGGGGGCGAAACAAATAGAAGCAAAATAGTTAGTCATGACTGAGCAGGCTCTGGTTATATATCTATATAACAATAAGTTCTGAGGTCTGATCTGGTGCTGAATCTTTGTGAGACTTTTTCATACCTGAAATGATATGTACTAATGTTGAGTAACCAAAATGAAGCTATCTGGTTTATTAAATTTTACAAATTAATTGATGAACTAAAGCTTGTTCAGTTGGTTGTAGATTCTGCTTGGAGCAATATATAATAATACAAATTGAAATGATTCCTAATAATTTCGAAAAACTTACAAAATATTTTTTTCATCTACTTTTAATTATTTTAACAATGTTTGAAAAATTATATATATATGTGTGTATGTATGTGTGTATATATGTGTGTGTGTGTGTGTGTGTGTATGTATATATATATATATATATATATATATATATATATATATATATATATATACATATATATATATATATATATATATATATATATATATATATATATATATATATATGAAGAAGGAGTAAGCAGTTACTAAGTACTGGAAGGAGTTATACATTAAATTTATTAGAAACTGAAACTTTACAGAATATTACTGAGAGTTTTGCATTTCTGATCTTCAGTGGGTTATGAGAAATGGAGTGTGAGAGGCATTTCACAGACATACAGTGGAGATATTTTGAATATCTTCGGATGTTTAGATCAAATAACATTGAATTAAAAGTATGTTCACCATATAACTGTTGTGTGCAAAATAGAGAGATGGGGAGAGAACTGCAAATATGTATACTGAAAATAATACAAATGTGCACAAAAAAAAAAGTCAAACAAAAAAAAAAGGTGGTGGTGGGGACCCCATGAGTATAAAAATTTCTGAATGTAAAAGCAAAAAATGAATATAGCAAAAAGGTAAAAGAAATGAAATAGAAATTATCAAGCTTAAAGGAAAGGAAAAAGAATTTTAAACTTATAAAAAGAAATGAATAGAAAAATACTTGTGTGCAAGAGAAATAACATGCAACGATAAGGACATGAGAATGAAATATTTAAAATCTTCAGTGTAAAGCAGCAAGGATGATAGCATAAGATGACATCCAAAGATGCAATTGTTCACAGAGACCTTAACTGTTTGGGTTAAATAATTAGAAAGCCTCAAGATCTTTCAATGCATGCAAATTTTAAACTCCTCACAAATTTAATTTGCAATGGAAGTTTGAACTGAAGGATTCACGAGTATATAATACTACATTGTCCTGCTCTAAAAATTAATTAAATTTTAAGCAAAGTTGGACTAGATTCTTTCAAAAATTGAATATATTTGACAAACTTGTGTTAATCTGATTGGAAATTGAAACTGTGCTATAGTTTAACTGCACCTTAAAGAATAACTTAATACTTTTGAAAGGCAAATTACCATTGAGACGACTGTTATTTGGAGAAATGTAATTACAGGTATGAAAAAAGACAATAGTTGCAGTTGGAAAGCCATTTTGAATTGAAGTAGTTAATTCAGCAAGCAAATTTTTTACAGCAACAATAGCCAGTTGTAACTGAGCTTCTGCTAGAGATCTTATGATATCTATGATTTGTCAGATGGAAAGAGAAGAGAAATTCAATTTAGGAATTCTCTGGTGATATTTTTTCTCGAGTTTAACCTAAAGATTATACCTTGGAATAGTTCATGGTCCATTCTCATACTTTGAGATAATGTGGCATGTTCATTAACACCTTTCAGTGAGGCTTTCTGCAGTAGTGGTTTTTTCAGATAAATTCTATAATTGTCTGCTAAATGGTTTTAAACAGTTTGATTTATCTCTAAACTATTTACTTTTTCATTGTCATCTTTTCACACTGTCTTCTCTCCATAATCTGAAGATTTTAAGTATCTACTATATATTTGTGAAAAGGGTAGACGTTGTCTCACAAGCAGTTGTGCAGGCAAAAGTGTTTGACCTGAAAATCTGCACACCTATGTTAAAAGTGCTGGGGAGTTTGCATGGCAACTTTGAGTTAGCTCAATTGAAAGGCGTGGCCTCTAGGGCAAAATTCCTCATCTTTAAAATGCGACTCAAGTAGATTTGAATGAAATTGGGTTATATTACTAGTTTTCTTTTATAATTATATTTTCATCCCATTCCCCTTGCATAGTTTAGTTGTCTTATTTTCCTTGACACATGTTAAATTTTCTAAATTCATTTTTAATTTCTTTTACCACCCTCCCTTTCTTTTTTAAAGTTACACTTTTTCTCTATATTCAGAAATTTATTTATATATATATATATATATATATATATATATGTATTATTTTTTATTATTCCTTACATATTTATACTGATTCTTTTCTTCCCTTATTCTTCTTTCCTCTAACTAGCAAATCCCCATTCCTGATTTTGTATACTATATTCATATGGTCAACTAATAAGCTTCTATTTCAATTGTATCCAATCAAAACATGTCAAAATATTCACACATTGGCCACTGTATGTCTTTCAACATCTATGCATTCCCCACCTTTTTTTTATTTTATAATGTTCCATTTGAAGATAGGAAATTAGAAATTTAAAATAATGACTAGTGAAGTTTCATTTCCAATATTTGTGAATCTTTCTTGTTTCAGTTTTATAAAATTAATATAAAGTAATTGATACTAATTCAGTTGAGCTAAATCAACACTAATTGCTTATTTTAATTATTCATTTACTTATTCAATGAATATTTCGTGCTTGTTCTTCTCCAAATATAGCTGCAAATAATAATAAATACTTTATATGAAGTAGAGTTTGAAGAATTCATACCTACAACTATACTTTATATTGTCATTATCTTATTTACTATAAGATCTTAGTTAAGAAAGATGCATTAAGCATTGTCATTTGTTGATGAAAATATAAATTAAACCAAAGAAAAAAAAGATTTAATTCTAAAGGATGAAAATCATATCCTCTAACTTTTTATATGAAGTTTGCAGCTCTATTTGATGAATGGTCTAAAGTGATGCTTTGTAGTATTGTGCTAACACGTTGGTGCTTTCAACTCCAGTTGTGTTGCTGTTTTTACTCTCTAGCTACATCACCTGTATGCTAATAGACGACGTAGGCATCCTGAGCATGGATTCTGGCCTATCTTTAAATTTCCTTCGGGGGTAAGTTTTGTATTTATGGTGTTATTTGTTATTTCTTTGCTTGCTCATTTTATATTGTTGTGCTATATTGTAATTGTTGCTAATGATTTATAACCGCTTCCTTTTAACAGTGTGCTCAATTAACCACTCTTAATAAATAAATGGTTGTTTTTGTTCTATTGAAACCTTGTAATCTTAGAACAGGATCTTTGAAGTAACATTTCTTAAAAGTATTGCAGTTCAAGAAATGCCATTAACTATTGGCAACAGGTAATTGCTTCAATAAAATGTGAGAGTGATGAACTTTTTAAATTTATATTAGCTTGTTCTAGGGAGCAGTTCATAACAAGTACAAATTTGTATGTTTGAGCAATACATTTTATTTAAATATTTAAAGATATTAGTAGAATGAAAAGACTTCTTCTAAGTGTAATTATAAATCAGTTTGATATTCAAAGATATATTTTTGCTTGTGCATTTAACTTGGGAAGGAAAATATGTAGAGACTGTATTACAGTGGGATGAGTTTATTAATGAAATAGAGCTTAGTAAATAATTGTTCTAAATGTTTAGTGCAAAAACTAAGTAAAAAATGGTGATCATATCTAATACCTAGTAAATAAATGTAAATTTAATTTATTTGAATATTATATTTATTGTTATATAACATTGATGTATTATAAATCCTCTTTGTATTCATTATCATGAAGGAGACGTGCAATACCTCTCTACTTCTACACTAAAGGACTGGGTGTCGTTTAGTTAATCAGGATCTTTAATCTGAAGTTCTGATGTGGCTTCATGATATTTCAGATCTTTCATTCAATTTCAGCTTCAGCTTTAATATATATCTTTCACTCTATTCTATTTTGTATTTATACATTTGATTAAAGAATTAGAATCTTTGCCATGTAAATAATTAAAAACCTGTTTTGTTGGCAGCCATGCACCACCATCATCACATTTTTACATTTGTTTCTTGCAATACATGCTGGATAAATGTTCATTCTTTTTCATTAGTTCTTCTATCTCTATGCATTTCCTTCTATACCTTTCTGGTCCATATTCTCTGTATATCATTAATCCTTTATCCATATGTCATTAAACCATTTGTAACCTGAATAGACCCTCTCCCCAAGTTTCAATTAATTGTAAAAACAAGAATTTAGATAGCATTCACACAACAACTCTAATACTTTCCTTTATTTGTGTATTAAATTAGTATTTGGAACTCAACAAATAAATTTTAAACAAAACAGATAAATTCAGTGGACTGTAAGAAGAATCACAACGTAATGCAATCTTGCAAATCCATTTTGGGATGTTTAATAGAAACCCACTGGATGTTTTCTTTTTCTGACATTGGCATACACTCATGTGACCATCAGTTATTTTTCTGCCTTGTGGAGGTCTGTCAAATTAGCAGGGTAATAATAACAGAATTTTACCTTCTTCTAATGGTAGTGTATTTGAGGAATAGCTTGCCCTCAATTGAGTTGCAGCATCTGCTCAGAGATACTGATGGCAGTATACTGATGGCAGTATGGCTTACAAATTGTTAGCATCTTTCAAAGTTGCTGTGTGCATGTGTATGTGTGTGTATATATATATATATATATATATATATATATATATATATATATATATGAATGAGAGAGTGCATGCACACTGACCATACCTGAATTTTCTATATATTAGGCCAAATGCCATCACCATTTATTACCTGGTCTAACAACTGAATGTAGCTCATTATCAGTTCAATTTATCTAAATCATTTTTATAATTGAAATAAATGAGTGGTTAAGTAATTCCAGCTGAATTGAGCTGGTTAGAAAGAAAATTATTTTGCCTTCTGAGTTTTTATACACCCCATAACTTTTTAGTTTTTAACTTATTTTTCTAATACCCAATCATAGCTATTTTTTCATGCAATCATTGTGGCATATTGTGTTTGCTCCCACAGTTTTTAAATCTCTGTAAGTATTAAAATATGAGTCAAAAACATGGTTTGGTATAGAAAAGATAAGTTCTGTCTCACATTATGCCCCAGTCCATGACACTTTACATCATTGTCTTTTTAACATACGTCAATTCCCAGCAGCAATGGCTAGCTATACCATCAGTTTTCCAACAGTTACTCACCCCCCCCTCATTTGTCAAGAATATATTTGCAGGAGAATATTCAACCTTTGTAGCCTTTTATTGTTTTTCACTGGGCAATAATTTATTTAGCTCATTGGTTTTAAATGCCCTCTGTACAATATCAGGAGGGATCTCACTTTAAAAATAGGTAATAACCGTTTTATCTGTGTGGTATTATTTTTATGTAGATATTAACAGAGCTTCAAAGTCAATGTTCTGTTCATGATAGTGAACTATAGAGATGACCACAAATCAGACTTGTGCTCCAGTTATTTGCTTCAGTTGCTGCAGATTGTAATAGCTTTTATATCTCCATTTTATTTATGGCAAAAACTACCCAAATCACCTCCAGGCTTGTAAAGGTCCCATAACTTGATCCTCCGCTATCTTTTCCTTGTATTTATATATTTTTTAATAAAGGTTAATTTTTGTAGTTATCTATTGGACAACTTCCAATAACTCAAGAAAGTTGTTGTTTGGAAGAGAAATTAATTTTCTTCTTTTCCTTTAGAAAAACAACTTCAGTCTGTTAGTGAATTAACTCTTTACTGTTGATATTATTTCAGAAAATAGATATATCTTAGTTAAAATCAATCAGTTTTCACCTATTTTGAAAATAGTGTAATTTTGACTGACTGCGACTAAAATTACTGCAGAGAACCTTTTAAAATGGATGAAAATATAGGAAATAGATGTAGAAGTTTGGAAAACAAAAAGTTGTAGGGCACATGGGACAGAGGGGAAACACAGCAATAATAGTGGATGGTTTCACATTTTTATTTGCTGAAATTTCATGTTATTGAGGTTTCCAGTTGATATTTAAATACAAATACATTAATAGACATTGTAAGATCGGTTTAAGGGCAGTGTCAGTTAAACACTGTTCTCTACACTTTTATTTTGCTCTCAGGAGTCATCTTCAGATATGGCTTGACTTATCACATATATTGTTTCCTCCATTAAATTACATTCATATTGCCAATCAGTTGTACTGTGATAGAAGTGCCTACTTGGCTACATGAAAATATGTATTCATAATGTTTCAGATAGTATGGAACAAGGACCTTCTGTTTGACAATTGAACAAGCAGACCTATATATCTTTATTTCTGTTTGGTTGTACCCATATTGGGCGATTGGAATCTATGTTGCATAGCTGACCCTAAATGTTTAACTGTTTTCTATTTTCTGAAATGTTGTCGGGGCAACTTTTATCATTGACTTTAGTGAGGTTCACCTCCATTTTTTTTTCTTTGCTTCATGGTACTTATTTCTCCTGTAGTTCTGAGATTGATTCTAACAGAAACCATATGGGCACCAAGTTCTAATAGAATTTCAGTCATAGTTTAACTGAGAAAGAAAGCTGAACAGTATTTTAGAGAATATCTATTGCGTCTTTAAAAAACTATTTACTTTAATGTATAACTTGAAAACTTCATTTCATATTTCTTCACTGTTCATAATATAAATAAGAACCATTTCAAAAATACTTTTACAACTTTAAAAAAAAAAAAATCTGAGATAATTTTTTGGTATAATTTTAATTTCAGCTATGTCAGTCTACTATAAAGGGTTTAAAATATAACTTATTATTTTAATGAATTGAATTTGCAACGTAATTTAGTTCTATTAAATGTTAATTGGTTCCTAAATAAAACTAGGGGTATATTTTTTTACCATACAAATCAGATCATCATTTGATAGCTCTGTTTTTTAAAATATAATTTCAGGGGAGTCCAAGAAGTAGTAATAATAATCTTATGGGAAGATCACAATTGCCATTTGAAAGAGTAAGTTTGTGTGTTGTGTGTACATTCCTTGCTAGTACATACATTATTATTTAATTTATTTTTTTAACGTGCAATGATAATATTAAATAATTTTACAAGAAGTATGTAAAGTAAAAGATGCAAACAAAAAACACTGGCCCACCCAATTGTCCAAGTTATTTGTTAAAAAAAATATTTTTTTTACATTTTTTTTTTTGCTGCTATAGACCTTCACATGAAGTCAACACTAGAGGAACCTTAAAATTTGTGCTTCCTCATTGTAATATATTTAGTATAGTTACTGATAATTAGGTGGTTTGAGACTGTAAATAGAGCTATCTGTTACTGCATGCAATTTTTTTCTTTCTTTTTTTTTTTGATATGCCAGTGGTCTGCTGAAAAGAAAAAAAATAAAGAATGCAATATAGAAGTGTCCGTGAATGCACACACACATATATATCTTTCTCTCTCCCTTTCTATATATACACACACTCACGCGTGCGTGTGTATTCAGTTTTTGTATTTGTGGTCACATTTCACTTACACACACACACACACACATACAGTCTTTCTCAGTATTGTGTGCACAATGCGTTTTTTTCTCATTGGTTTGATCTTGGGGAGGGGGCTGTGCTCATGCCCTCACAGACCCTCTAACACTAGTGAGATCAATGTTGTTAACATTCTCCTTCAACATTTTAAAAGTGAAATACATCACAAGGTTCTTATATTTGTTTGATTACAGAGCTACCTAAAGGTAAAAAATGAAATGCATAGAGTAGTTTCTATATTGCTATATTCACTGGTGTCTATATCTGTATATTTGTGATAATTTCATCATGCATCTGTGTCTTTATTGGTACCAGGTCTGCTTTCAAATGAGATGTGGTATTCTAAAATAGTTTTTTGTCCCCAGATTACATTATATTTAAATAATCAGTCCTTGTATTAATGTAGTTTCATCAACTATATTAAATAATCACATTATGTGGCAGTGCATATAACACTGTAAGTGCTAGTAGATGTAATTTTTTTTTTAAAAAGCCCCCCCCCCCCCAGTAAACTGAAGTAAAATTTCACTTGTTCCATACATCATTCCCTTTCTATTCACATCAGTCCATATAATTACATTGTGTGTGCATGCATGCGCATGCACATGCATTTGTCAATGAAGATTCTTTGGTTTTAATAAGTATTCAGTTGTTTGATTCAGTTAGCATGTAAGTGGTTGGATATTCTACTGACCTGTCTACTCTCAGCCTGACAAAATGTGTGACAATGTTGGCATTTTGATTTTTTTGGTAGAGTTCAGCAAATTATCACATAATGTCTGTATACCTAATTTCATTCAACTGGCTTAAGATGATTTGAGGCTATCATAAAAGACATTTGCCTAAGATAATGCACAATGCAGTTGAATCTAGCACTATAAATGTGAAGCATTTAAAAAAAAACTATTTGACTATGTTGCATCCACATGTATCTATATCTGTATGCATGCAAAAACAAAAAAAATGTTTTCCTAAATGAGTAAGAGCATCATGTCTCATTCACAATGTTCCACTTTTGGAAATGTTTCTATGGTCAGATGCCTTTTCTCATGCCAACTTTACAGAAATGTACTGGGTGCATTTTAATATGGGACTGTATGAGAGAGGCTATCATATTCTAGAACAGGCTAAAGGGTTTTCTTAACCCTATGTCATCTCTTCTTTGCTCTGTACAGGGTGCATTTTACCACACCACCATCAATAATGAAGTTGGCTTGTGTCCAGGAAGGCTAAAAGAAGGGTGGGTGACTGAAAAGAGTGATAATAACATGGGAGAAATAGTGGATAAGTGTGAAGGTGACTAGTGAGTAACTGATAGAACTAGAGGGAGGTTATCAAAGAGGTGAGTTTGGTAAATAGAAATATATTGAGCAATAGTCCCAAAATTAGTTACATACTTCGCAGCTTTCAACTCAACCAGCATGTTAACATTTGTTATGATATGATTGCATGCATAAGCAGGCCTTCTCTAGCACTGTGTGCCACCAATCATTGTATTCTTTTGTTATCTCCTTCATGAGGCTCAATTCAGACCTCAATTCATTTGTGTTTTATCATTTATGTACACACATACATTATATATCCAGCAAATCTTGCTTGCTTCATTTTTGCCTAGTCTATAGAAACTCTCTACATTGTAAAGCTGTGTTTTGCTATCTTGCAACATCACAGTTCATACGCAGACAGCACACCATCTGCCATTCAGTAAAAGCGAAACCCTATGTTGCCAATAGAGGTAATAGGTCCCTAAACTTTTTACTTTGCATTCTTATTCTTGCTGATATATTCTCAGAGCACACACTCCCACTGTTAATTAGACATCTCAGTATGTAAAATGTTCAGTGAACTTTCTGAGCATTTGAGGGAATCTATTTATGCTCTTATTGTTTACTCTTTAGCATTAGCTAACTCTGTCAAATGTAAAGTTTATTCATTACCTCCACCTTAGCAAAGGCGGAGGTATTGTTTTCAGTCGTGTTTCTTTGATTATTTGTTTGTCCATCCATGGACAAGATATCTCAAGAAGCACTGGATGGATTCAGATAAAACTTTCAGGGTTGTTTGGCCTCGTGACTGGCATGAACTGATTAGATTTTGGGATTGATCCGGTACCAGACAAGGATTCTGGATTATTTTTTATGTTTTCTTTACATGCATATGTAAAGTTTCACATAGTTCTCTTGTACATGCACACACATACACACATATTTTCAGTGTTGATCATTACCATCCCATTTCCATTGTACACACACACACACAAACATACCTTTCTTTTACACACACACACATATACTCACACTTCAAATCCTTTTATCACACCTTCCTTATTCATTTATCACCTTTTCCTTTCTCATTCATATGATGCTGTCTTTGCTATTTATCTCCTCTACCTTCACCTCTCACTCTATTTTATTTATATATAAAAAGACAATGCTCATTATTATATTAGGAGATTATTCATACATTTTAACACTCTACAGTATACTTACACAATTCTATACATTGATCTAAAACAACAAGATTATTTAAGGAAGATCGGAATTTAAGAGAAGAGAAAACCAAACGGCCTCATGATATTCATTGAAGGATTTTATTTCAGATATTCTCATTTTAAAAATCATCTCTGGTTAATCATTGAGAGGACGTTGGTGTTGCGTTGACAGAAGTTTGCACTATCTGTGTGCTTCTGTTCACATTGTTTTTGAATTAATCACCTATTATCTCATAACTTCAATGTTTTGATGATATGATTGTTTATTTTTAGAACAACAGTATAGGATAGGTGTGAGAGGCTGGATCTAGATAGTTTGAGCATAAAATGTAAAATATTTGGGTCAGATATTGCTGGTTTAAAGGTGCACTTACTGCATATTGAGCCTATCTTCTCCATTAGCTTACCTGTGATCCCACTGCACTTTTTGTGTAACCATAGTTTACATTAGGTACATCATAAGGAAAGTCTGTGTACTCCTGTGTTGTATATTGAGCCAGGCCATTTCCTTGATGATAGCAGAGTCCTATCTTCTCTTCTGTTTTTTAAAAGTTAAGTTTTAGCTAATTTCAGTTTGATACCTCTTAACCAGGTTTTGCCTCCACATTCAAAACCCTAAATCTACTACAGTTTCAGCTATAAGAACTTACAATAAATAGAAGACTGTGAACTGAGCCTTGATGGCTCTCTAACTGTATACTAAATTTGTCTTTAAAATTATTGTGAACACACCTTCTTGACTGTACCTCTGTACATAGCTTGAATGGCTCATAAAAGCACTCATCAGACACAGAGTATGGAACTTGGTCAGAGACTCTATTCTAGTTCTATCTTCTTTTTCCTCCCTCCCTCCCTCCCTCCCTTCCTTCCTTCATTCATTCCTTCCTTCATTCATTCCTTCATTCATTCCTTCATTCATTCATTCATTCATTCATTCATTCCACACACTGAATAACTTCAGAGTAGACAGGTCCTTTAAACACTGACTTGAGAAGGACATAACTACCTACCTAGAGCTGGTGTCATGAAAAAATGCATCCAGTTCACACTGTAAATTGGTTGGTGGATGTGTGGAGGCCTCGTTGGGTTGGGAGGATCTTATAGATTTGTTTCGTTGAGAACATGAGAATTTCTCTAGTGCTGGTGCAAAAAAAAAAAAAAAAAAACCCACTTGTTACTCTATATTATGTAAAATGGTTGGTGTTAGTAAGAGTATCCAGCTATCACCTGTAGAAATCATTCAGAAAAAGAAAAAGGATGAGAGAAGTGAGGTCTCTTGGCCACACATACAAGGCTCATAACCTTAACCCTTTCGTTACCAACCTGGCCAAAACCGGCTCTGGCTCTGTAGTACAAATGTCTTGTTTTCATAAGTTTTGCATCAAAATATACCACCAAACCTTAGTCGCAATTTATATTCCTAATACTAGCTTAATGATAACTAAGTTATTTTACTAAATTCTTTGTTATATTTAAAATAATTGAAAGAAACACAGAGCATCTCAAAATGAATACAGTAACAAAAGGGTTAAGCAAGAACTGATTTAACATATGACAGCTCATAAAGTGGACATAAAATGATGAGTTTTCAGTGCAAATATTTTTTAGTACTAATTTCCCTTTTAGGTGCTATCTGAGTGAGATGATATGCCACGCAAAAGCCATTTTAGACTGACCGTATGAATAGTTTTAGATAGTTATACACACACACGCACACACATATATATATATATATATTTGTATATATATTCTTGTATATCTTTTTTACATATATACCTGTATCTTTGTGTGTATTTTTACCTGTAATTGCTTCCATCACTGCCTTTTCTAAATTATTTCCTTTTACATATTCATTCTCCAGCATGTTGTACACATATTCACTTTGCTGTAACTTCCAAAGCCTAAAAGTCCATATCTCTTTACCTTCTAACCTAAAATTCATATACTTTCTTACATTAGCTTAAAATTTCTTTAATTTTGGACTCAAAAGTAATGTAAATTTACAAATAATCTTTTAGGGTTTAAAAATTTTTTTTCTCCATTTCATAAAAATTGTTTTTAATTTTATCATGTTTTATAATCCATCACAAAACTTAAGCATTTTATTGCAACACATTTAAAATTTCATTCCTTGTTTCAACTTAAATCCTAAACTTTCAAAAATTTATCCTCACACTTTCACCTTCAGAATTCTAAACAGTTGTTTTTGTTGAAATAAATATAAGTTACCTCTCTTATCAAAATAATTATATGTTCCCTTTACATTTAAATTTACATCTATAACTTCTCTTATATCTATATCCCTATAAGGAAATTAATGGTTTTACATTCAAATTGTATATAAGATATTACATAAAGGTAAAATTCTGAAGGGAACTAACAAATGTGTATTGTTAGAAAGCTTTAAAAATATTATGTCAAGCAGTGAAAACTGGACATGAAGATGTTGATGGTGGGAATGAGCAGCCTTTTGTCAGATAGGCTAGATATGTTAGTTACATGTCAGACTACTACATCCCAGTGGTCCCTGTATACAGGACTGTGGTGGGAAAAGTGCAGTTATGGACCAAAGGAAGAGGTTCAAGGATTACTTTAAAGTATCTTTAAAAGACATTGTTGCTGATATTTCAGAGATACCCAAAATCAATCCTTGTGAATGGCTGGAGTAAGAGTACTTGGTATGAGTACTTGGCTGGATAAATAATTTTTTATCAGAATTATATCAATATCCTAGACTCACCATCCCATCCCTGTTTGCATTTATTCAACTTGGTATTGAAGTACAAATGACACGTTTTGTAAAAAAATTAATTGTAGAGTGTCTTTCATACTTCAGTCCCTGGTTAAAAAATGTGTTTTACTCCTGCAATAAATCTGATGGTACTAAGTCATTAATACAATTCTATTAAAAAAGGAAGTTTATATATGTGTATATATATGTGTGTGTGTGTGTGTGTGTGTATGTATATACACACACACACACACATATACACACAGAAAAATAAAGGAAGAGAATTTTGGTCATTCAGCGTCTTTTTTTTTTTTTACCGTGCTAGTGTAGGTTGTCTGAATACATTATTAAGGCATTGTTTTACTGCTGGACATTCTTCCTATCATTAACCATTTCCTGTTTTTATTCCGTTTGTCTTTTGAAAGTGCTGTGCTATGAGGCAACTTGTTGCAGGGAATTGTCAATGTAAAGTCACTGCTTTTTTACTTCAGTGATTTAATGTGAAGACAACACAGAATATAAGTATATACTTACATGTGCACGTACATGTATACACAATAGTTTCCATACAGTTTCCATCTACTAATTCCATTTATAAGGCAATTGCCAAACCTATTACTGCTCAGTACAACTGAATCTGAAACCACATTCTTGTGAAACAAACTTCTTAACCACACAGTCATGCCTGCACCTACATGTATTTGTATGTGTGTGAGAAAAAGAGAGTAAGTTTTAGTGCAATTTGTAATAATTATTTAACATTTTTATAACTTTGTTTTTCAGCCTAACATTGTTTCACCAGAAGGGGATTTAAGTCGATCTGATGCTCAGCGTCAATTGCGGGTTCTCTTAGCTCAGCAATCTATACAAAGGCAACAGAAGAAACAACAGCAGCAACAAGATGAAGCTAATAAAATGGCAATAAAATCTCCAACATCTCCAATTTGGCCAACAGGTATGGCAATTAATTCCTCTATACATTATCATTATCTTAAAATATTTGTCATTATTTAGCTGCTAAGTAAAAGTATCTTAATAAGTAATGTATAAAATATTTTAGTTCAGTACAATATGCAAATCTATTATAAACTATTAATGCTTTTATTACTAAAGGAGTGGCGACTGAAAAGTTTATAGGTTGACCAAGATATTCTCATGGAATGTGACCAAATCAGTCCTCCCTGTGTTCCATACACTTCTTCCATTGCTGTTGCAGTGTTTGAATCCCATTGGTAAAGAAGCTGTCATCCTGTTGGTCAAAAAAAAAAAAAAGTCATCAACAATGCAATACTGGTTCCCAGCCAAGTATTTTTTCATGTTTGGGAACAGATGATAGTCAGTTTGATCAAAATCAAGAGAATAGGAAGATGATCAGCCAGTTCAGTGCCACAGTCATGCACAGCAGCCATTGAAAACAAGGACTTGTGTGCTGGGGGATTGTTCTGATGAAACAAGACCCCTTTCGTCAGTTTTCCTGGGTATTTGGTGTTGATAACCTTTAGTAATTGCCTCAGGAATTTGGCGTAGTACTATCTGTTGATGGTGTGGCTCTTTTGAAGATAGTAAACTCAATGCCTTTTGCATTCCAAGAAACACCATCACCTTCCCTGCAGATGAAACAACCTTGGCCTTGTTTGGAGCAGATGCAGAGGGGTGTTTTCACTACATGGATTGTCTCTTTGTCTCTAGCTCAAAGTGATGTTCAAGTGAGCACTCATCCTGGGTTGGGAAACTTTCAAAGAAACCAGCTGGATTTGCCTCGAAAGAATGTTAGAAGATTTTGCTGTGATGTGATTAGCCTGATGTGCTTTTGATCAGGTGTCAAAACATGGCATCCACTGAGCAGGAATCTTTGTCATGCCAAGTACATTGTGCAGAATATTCTCAACTCTCTCACAGCATTAGCTATTTGATTTATTGTCAGTTGCCTGTTCTTCATCAGCATGTGGTGAACATGATCAATGTTTTCCTTGGTGATGGTAGTTGCAGGATGTCCAGAGCTTGGGTCATCTTCAAGACTCACCTTTCTCCTCCTAAATTCAGCTGCCCATTTTTGTTTCAAAGTTCTAGTTGTGTTAAAATACTTAATTTTCTAACATATTTAATTGTATATTGACCATTTTATATAATCTTGTATATTAGGGAAAATACATTTTAGACAGTGTCTGAATCTTTGAAAACAGACTTTAGAAAGCAATTTCAAGTTTGCAACTCCCCAACATTTTTCAAACTTAGGCAATATAGCAGAAAAGAGGGAAAAAAAGAACTGATTTGTTAAAATATTAACAAATTATTTCTGCACTGAACAATATTGTGAGCAGAGGAATTTAGTCTCTTCAAGCCTCCTGTATAATATCCATCCTGTTCACTTCAATGAAATAGATTTTTAATTGTGAATATTGCTTCCAGAATTTGTCTTTGAATTGATGATAAATTTCAACAAACATTATTTTTCACAGAAACTGAAAATTTTGGACCTGGACCACACCGAAATCTTCAAGTTCATTCTCCACTTAGTCCTCAGGTAACACCAAGAGTTCCTGGAAGTACGGGATTTATTCCTGGTCAGTTACCTGGCTTACGGCCCCCATTTCCAGATGGCAACAAAATGAAAACAGTAAGTTTTTTTTTTTCCTAAAAATAAGTTTTCATTGTAACTTTGTAATAAAATAATTATCCTACCTAACTGTTTGAAATTATATTCATGTGTGTAATTTAGTGTAGGTCTGATTGCCTTATTTTTGTATTTTCGTTTTCTTTATAATGCTTATCATTATTTAATACTTTTCAGGAAATGAACTCTGAAGAATTACAGCGAGCTCAGTTGTTTCAAATGATTGCTCGTAGTCGAAATTCTTGTCAAGGTCCAGCTTCTAATTTATCATCACCTTCATCTTTATCAAAAAGCAATCCTACCAGTCCATATGAATTTGTGCATTCTGAACCGCAACAACAGTTGTCAGGTGAAGAATCTGCACCAACAAATCAACTTTCTCCACAAACTCCTGGACATAGTCAAACACAAGCGACTGCTGCAACTCAGCAGGCTGCAGGCTTTCCTCAGTTCACTTATTCTTCTACATCTTTGAAGCAAAGTGATGGAGATGTTAAAGATGTTTTACAAAAGCAAGGGGAGGTTTTCAATCGACAATTTTCAGAATATTCTGGTCAACTAGATTCCCAAGAAGAACGTATTTCACAGAATAATGATGCTATATTACAACAAAGAAGGCTTCAACTACAGCAACAACAACAGCAGCAACAGTCTAGTCTAGTTGGAAATAACCAACCACAGTCTGGATCTCAAGAAAATCCGAGAGAAACAAAAGACCAATTTGATGACGATAATAAAGATGAAATCAATGATTTATTAAGTAAGTAATAATATATACATTATCATTTAGGTAATATATCTTCAATTTAGTGTCCACATTCTCCATGCTGGCATAGGTGGACAGCTTTTCTGGAATAGCATTCTAGGACTGGATGCCCTGCTAGATACCAACTATTACTTGTTTTCATGAAAGGTACTTCATTCTATATTTTTTGCAACTTGAACTGACAAGCTGCTGAGCATCTTGTTTATGATGTCTCTCTGTGTCTAATGGTATCAATGTGAAGATGTAGAAACAAGCATACACAAAACACTAATGTAGAACTCTCGTCTTCTAAATGTCATTCACAAGACTTTACTGATCCCAAAGCTATAGTAGAAGGCACTTACCCAAGGTACCAGACAATGGTTGCAATAAAAACTTTTAAGTCCACAATCATGCATGTGTGTGTGTGTAGAATTGTATTATTTTGCAATGAATCTATTCATTATTTTCTCATTAAAATAAATAAATTTAAGTGATGTACACTCATTATATAATTTGATTTCTTATTTCACCTGTTATGTCTTTAATATTCATAGACAGAAGTTGCTGTTTCAGTTTTGGTTGAATCTCTTCTGTATGAAAATTACATATATTGTAAGAGAAAACAATTTTGAACAAGTCAAAGGTAGATTTGATCAAGAGAAAGTTAGTTTAGTTCATAGTTTGTAGAAAAAGAAGTAAATGTAAATTTAGTTTAACATAAGAATTGATTGAAACAGTTCCAGTTATTTTTTTCCTTGGTGGAGTAATTGTAGTTATTTGGCTA
This sequence comes from Octopus sinensis, assembly GCF_006345805.1. Classification (NCBI taxonomy): domain Eukaryota; kingdom Metazoa; phylum Mollusca; class Cephalopoda; order Octopoda; family Octopodidae; genus Octopus; species Octopus sinensis. Next base: position 56,043,786 of record NC_042999.1, on the reverse strand, counting down.
GTTACTTGCATTTATGCTTTTCTAAGGTGAACATATTTATTCCTTTAGCATTCATGTTAGTGTTCATTTATTAACATTGCTCTGAATTAATCATGCGTTGTCTCATCGTTTCAAGTTTCCAATGATGTGATTGTTTATTTTTAGAATGACATTGTAGGCTAGGTGTTAATCTGGCCAGTTTGAACATAAAGCAATTAGAATATTTGGGCCAGATATGGTTAGTTTAAATGCTAAAGAGTTAAGTCTACTCATGTTTGTTCAGTGTCCTTTCTCCCGTGTTAGTATGGATTTGGATGGAGATTCTTGAGAGAGGATTTTACAGCTGGATGATCTTCCTGTTTCCAACCTTTACCTATTCAAGTTGGGAATATTTTTACTTGTCAGCAACCACTCATAATGCTAACAGGGAGTGTCAAAACTGGCACTGCTTTGCTCTAGTGGTGATGAGTGTGGAATATATAAACATTCATGCACACACACTTATGTACAACAGGTTTTTCTGCACCCCTTTGTCGTCCAAATTCCCTTATATGGCATTGGTCAGCCCAGGCTATAGTAAGATTCTTATACAAGATGCTGCACAATGGGACTGAAACTGAAAGTTGTGATGCTAACTTTCTCAACCACACAGCCATGCCAGCATGTGAACACACACACACACTTAAGTAGTACTGTCGATGCATTTTATATATATTGACAGTTATAAAATGAATTGGAGCATTTGTGTGCATATCCACACACACACTGTTTTACTCATAAGTTTTACCCCCATTTTGGTAGATAATTTCTTTGAATTATAGCAGTGATTTCTAATTGATGTGTTGTATATGGTAGTTAAAGATAACACAAGTTTTAAGTTAAGTTTATTATTGTTCGTTATTCATGTAATAAGAGGTGTTGCATACTTTAAGTATTAGGAAGTACTGTAACTGTGTCACTGAAACTATGGAAACCATTGTACTATAGCATTTAAATTTATTCCATTAATCAAACTACTTTGTGTAGAAATTTGTTAAAAAATGTTTTTTCTTTATCTTTCAGATGAGGATGGAACATTTGATATACTCCAGTATGCTGATCCAGAATTGAATAAAGAACTGGGTACTGACTTTTTAGATGAGCTTGTATTGGATGAAACAGATTGCAATGGTGATTCAAAAGAAGAAGAGCGTCAAGATAGCCCGGATGAAAGCAATAGTCTTGCTGCAGATGAGAGAACAGAAACTATTAAAACTGAATCAAACTCGGAAGAAACTATTATTTCTTCAGAAACAAATGATTCTAAATCGAATAACATTCAGTCATCAGAACAAAAATCACAATCAGATTTTCAAGCCAAGTTTTTGGAGTTTAGCCAAATGAGAAAGGAAGAACCACCTCCAACACCACCTAGTACTTCTAACAGTGATACAAAGGGATCAGTTTTGAATAAAGAGGGGCATACAGAAAAATCTTCTACAATTCAAAATAGTCGCCATATAGCTGCTCTTTTACAAAGTTCTCCTGACCAGAAGAGTTTAGTAATGAAAATTGAACCTGATTTACAAAATCAGAATTCATCACAAAGTATGAAAGAGCAAAAAGAATCCTCACCAACATCATCCATGAGTAATTTATCAGCATCATCTCCTAAAGTACAATCTACTTTACAAAGTGGAACAATATGTAACAGCCCTATTGAATCTTTGTCAACAATGATTGAAAGATCTAGACCACCGTCGCGGCAAATGTCTGGTATGTTACCATCACCAAAAGACAGTTTACCAAAATCTGGACTGTCATCTCCCAGGACTCCATCAGCACATTCTCCCTTTGGACAAGTATCAGGACCACAATCATCTAGTCAATTGACAAGACATTCTCCAATGTCAGCATCAACTGCACAGTCACCTTTTAGCCCTGGTTATCCACAGTCATTAACTACTGCTAGTGTTGGTTCTGTTTCCTCTGCTGGGCACACACCTCCAAGTGCACCTTCTAGCAGAGCACAATCACCATATCTTTCAGGTGCTGATAGAGTTATACAGTATAATCAAAATTCTCAGTCAGCATCCACTACTGTTCCTAATGTTGGTCAGAGTAGTCCAACCTTAGGTTTCCATCAACTTGGTCGTGGGACAGTGCCTCCTGTCAACCAGTATATGCAAGGTACTTATGGGCAACCACAGACTCATTTACCACCACGAGGCGGTATTCTGACACCAACTCCTAATAGTATATTATATGGACAATCAGTTACTAATCAAAATTTTCTAAAGCATCCACAAGCTTCTCCAACTTCTCTTTCATCAGGAATGGATCAATCTTGTATTAATACACCAACAACTGCTATAGTGCAACTACCACCTTCTGCTTCTTTTAATACTTTCAGTAATTCTGCTGCTTCTGCACAAATGCCTTTAAGTACTCAAACAACTACCGGAAATATATCATGGCCTCTTGAAAGCACTAACAGTCAAGCATCACAACAAATAACACAAAATGCAGAATCTACTTTTGATGTTGGTACTATGGCATCGCGTAGTTTATATGTTTCACCATCTCAAACACCTGGAACATATGCTGCTCCAAACAGTCAAACGGGATTATATTATCAGCCTGATGGTCAGTCTTTGAGTCTCCGCTCTAACTTAGAGCAGTCTAATCTAGCAGCTTCAGCCCCAACAATTGGTAATTTGCATAGGTCACCAACACCTTATCCTTCAAACCATCCATCATTAACTGTAAAAGCACACATACCTGGAAAGCCAGGTAGTTTTACAAATCAAGGAAATTCAGTGCCTAGAACTCTTGCACTTAGTCACACAAGACCATCACAAGAACAACCTTTGTTAATACAAGATTTACTTGAAGAGGTATGTTTACATTAAGGTTTCTTGAATTACTTTGTTTTCAATTTATATATAGATATTTTATGTATAAATGCAACGAGTAAAATAATTATTATATATTCTTTTCCTTAAACTAGGAGAAAAAAGAACAAAAGCGACAAGCTGAACAAGCTTTACTGGGTCCTCGGAAACAGGAAGAAATTTTTGGAGCTTTGCGACAAGGTACTTGTGTGTGCGTGCGTGCGTGCATTTGGGTTTTTTTTTTTACTACTTATAGTTGCTCTGATTTTTAAAATCTGGTTTACTTTAACCCATCAGCATTCAGATTACTCTGTTACATGTAATGCTTATTTATTCACATTGTTTTGAATTAATCATGCATTATCTCATAGCTTCAAGATTTTCATGATATGAATGTTTACTTTTAGAATGACATTGTAGTATAGGTGTGAGAGGCTGGATCTGGTCTGTTTGGACATAAAACAAAGTTGAATATTTGGGCTGGATATGGCTAGTTTAAATGCTTAAGGGTTAAAACAGCTCATGAATTACCAAAGGTTTCTTTTTTTTTTAAAGTTCAAATGCAGATATTTTTGAAATTTTCATCTTTAGCTTTTTCTTAGATGGTAAGAAGGATGAACCAGTATGATCAAACATATTTTAAAAAGTTATTTAAAATATTTTAAACTTTCAAACATAAAATTCTTTTCTTTTCAATTTCAGCTTATACTGGAGGCATGAGGCCACGTTTAGAGCTGTCTCCAAGGTTTGTATTTATGTCTATTTTGCTAATTAATAGAAGAATACATGTGTGTGTGTGTGTGTGTGTATATATATATATATATATATATATATATATATATATATGGAACTTCACTCTCTGAGAGAAGCTAGGATGTGTGATGTACATGTTTTTGCAATAATACAGAATATGAATGGTGTACATTGAATTAAACCATAAACTTGTTCAAACAGGTAGCATGTGGACTTGTGTGATATGTTAATATTGGGATGAGATGCTATGATGAGGATTAAAGGCTCATATGTGTGGAGAAAGACTCGACTAAGAGAGTTTAGAGAATTAAAGGTTCAGTTAAGTACAAATAGGAAAATTGAGCTGGTGAAGATAATAAATTTACTTAATCAGCATGTGTGGGAAAGCCAAGGGAAAGTATGGGATTCAAAGTCATTGAGACTGACTTTTGAAAGAAGCTAAAGTATATATTTAAAGTAAGTTGTTTAAAGACACTTGATGATCATTAATTGAGTTTGGAGGGCATTAAAGGTTACAGATAATCTCAAAGATGTTAGGCAAAGAAAAGTTCATATAATGTTAACCTGAACTAATGATAGTAGGGAGATGTTTAACTGAACTATTTACCTTGCAGAATACATTGTTTTAATGAATCAAAGAAAAGCAATGGTTGAAAGTGGCTTTGATAAACAAAATCAGCTGTTTTGATAATTATAAAAAATGCTAGTTTTTATTATTTATTTTAATTTACTATTTTATGTCAATTTTTCTATGTTAGTACACTGTCAAGCTGGAAAAAAACATCATGTTCTTATCTTTAATTCTTCCAGTTTTTTCAATTAAAAGATAGTTTCCATTTCTTTGAAGTGAATTCAGCAGGAGAAAGGGTCGGTTGATATAATATAAAGTCTATATAATTTTTAAATGAATATTCCCATGTTGTACTTTTGTAGATTAATATCTCCAAGGGAACAGTCTTGGCCAGTTGCACAAGGAACTATGCTAGGTAAACCTGCAAATAAGTCTCCCCGTGAATCAACAACGCCCACAGTTCAAAATTATACTTCCTTTATGCCACGGACACCAAATCAACAAATGAGTCCACGAACTCCATCACCATTTCCAAGTCCAACTCATCAACCTTTTACTCCATCACCATCTTCTGCTGGACTTCAGTCTCCTCCATTAACTCGTCCAACTGTAATTCCACCTACACCAGGTATTTTATAGAAAATCATTTTCATCTTGATATCTTAGTAATGTTTTATGATTTTACTTACTATAAGTACTTGTTCTTATAATGTACTATAAGAGTAAAACAGAAATAGATTTATTTTCTTATTTCTATAAAAATTAATTTAATTCAATAAATATAATTGTATGATGATTAAATAGAACCACTACCATTACTATCACCATCATTGTTATGTTAACTTTTATACTGTTCTAAAAACTAGGATTCATGCAACGGCTAAATGATGAGGATATGAGTTATATCTTTAAAAGTTTGGTATAAATGAGCTATAAACGGTCTATCTTACTTGTTTTGATATACCTAAATAGGTACCAATTTATATTATGACAATGTAATTTCTGGAGAAAGGACATAGTCATGTTTGAGTAACATTTGGGTGTCTGAATTGCTAGATAGTACCATGTTTAGCTTATTTTTAAAGGAAAGAGAAGTGTTGATTTTTTTTGTTTTTGTGATAAGATTAATTATTATTTCTATTGATATCATAATTGTTGATTTCTTTAACATCAAGTTGTTTGTTTAACCTACTAAATGTTATAAATTTTTTTACCAAGATATTATTTCAGCTCAGTATTTCTCATAGAAGTCATTTAGTTCTATATTTATATTCCTTGATATTTAATATTTTATAATCTCTCCGTTTTTCCTCCTTTTAGATGCCAATTTGACTGTTGATATTCCTACTGTGCAATCGATAAATCAGATGGAAGACTATAATAACAATCAGGAGAGAAATGATGTTGAAATGGCTATGAAAAAATTGGAACCAACAATCCAAAAGCTAAAGCGAATTAGGAAAGCTATTAATGCTCGTGCCCGACAGGTAATTTAATTTACTGCTAATTTGTGTTTAAAAAGAATCAAAAAGGTAATTTGTTTCCTTATTTGTTTTTAAGACGAAATTTTAACCAACATATGTGTATACATGTTTAGTGTGTATTTGTACATCATCATCATCATTTATCATCTGTTTTCCATATTGGCATGGACTGGACAATTTGATAAGAACTTGTTAGCGAGAGGATTGCACTATGCTTTACTGTCTGCTTCCTAATGCCAACCACTTTAAAGAGTGTATTGAGTGCTTTTTATGTGGCATCAGCATTGGTGAGGTCACCAAGTAATTTTCAAGACAAAGACCCCTTAACTGAGATGGAGAATAGAGATGGTTTTGTGCCAGGTGATAAGAGGTTAAACTGTGAGAGAGAGAGCGAGAGAGATTAAGAATGAAGACAAAAATAGATGTGCTGCTGCAAAGGAGATACATGGTTACCCGACCTGAGGGAAGTGTAGGAGAAGGAGAGAAAGCACGGGAGATAGCAGGATACAGATGGTGGTAAAGTACCAGGCATACTCATAAGGTATGGTTGAGTAAAGGCAGAGAGAGAAATAGATGGTGGCAAATGCCAGTACATACCCTTGAGGTTCGAAGGTCATAATAAAGTGGCAGGATATTGCCAAAGAAGCATGATTAGAGTGTGTGTGTGTGGGGGGTGAATGGTGAAAACCTGGGTATATATAGAGTGGGTGAGGCAGTGGCTACTGGATAGCTATGATACAGAGAAACAGGGCCATGAGGACAGGATTGGGGAGTGAGATGAAGGCATATGGCATGAAGGAGGAAATGTAAGGATGAGAAGAAATGTAAAGCTTATAGATTGGTTTGTTGGGGTAGGGTGTGTGGAAAGTTTTCTTATTACATGTGGGTGGAATACAAGTTGGGGACTATATATATAATGTGTGTGTTTTTTTTTTTTTTTTCCTCTAGTTTCAGCTCAAAGCTGTGGCCATGCTGATGCACCGCCGTTAGTATTTTTTTACATATTTTCTTCTACCTATATTTTACTGCAGGCTAAAAAATCGGGGAATGCTATTAATCCAAATGATGCCCAAGAACTTGAACGTATTGCCCCTGAATTATCAAAACTCCAAAAACATTATGATGGGTTGCGTAAACGATCGCGGCAGCTTGCATCCACAAAAGCAGAAAAACAAAAGGTAAATGCAAATTTCTTCCATAAATGTTATTTATTCTTTCATTTTTAAAAGAATTTCATTAGTCTAAAGGATTAGAAGTAAATTATAGATTTTTAAAATTCTTATTTTTGTTTGGAAAATTTGGCGTTTAGGACAGTGTAAAAGAGTCTGTTTTTTTTTTTTTTAAGTCTGCTTTCTACATATCCTGTTATGATGTTAACTAGTGTAACACTTTAATTATACTTTTCCCCAGTCAGTTTTTTGGGTGTCTTAGAATTTAAAATTTATATGATATGGGGTTTACTACTATTCAATAGTGTAACATTTAGAAATGGTAACTATATTTATGCATAATAGTAACTAATGAAGAATCCTGAGATTATGTGATTATCTTCTCTTAGACCATTTTTGGGTTAGAAAGATTTTGAGTATCAGCAAATTTTGTAATTTTTTTGTGGTTTTATAATAACTATTTGCGATAAATATAACTGTCTGGTGTTCTTTACAAAAAGTTTAATTTTTATTTTTAATACTTCCATTATTTGTGGGAAATTGCATGAATTAAAAATTGCACCATCTATTTTTTAAATTTCTAATATAGTTAATTAGAACACTTAACAGTTTAAGTTAAATTACTTTATATTCTAAATATGAATTTAGTGGTATTGTTTTGAATATCTAAATGATTTGGCTTTCAGGTGATTTAATTAGTTGGCGTATTGATTAGCTGTTTTATCTATATTTATTCTAGATAGGACTATAAGCTGAATAAATACAGATTTCCTAGTTACACCACAAAATTAAATTGCAATGAATATATGTTGCTTAAACTTTATTTCAGATTTTTTTTTTCTGGCAATGTATTACATAAATTCATTTAATGATTTAAGCGTTTAAAAAAACAGTTTTGTGACTGAAGGAAGATCTTGTTTATTTTTATTATTTATACCAATATTTTAATAAAACATTGAGGAAATAGATCCAATCAGTCAATGAAAGTTTACTGATTTACTCCTGTGTATGTTATACAGCAGTAATCAGAAAAGTTATCATTGATCTGATTTAAATTATTTTCTGTGGTTTTATAAACTTTAAACTGTTTAATAAAAGCGTGGAAATACAACTTTAAAAATATGCATTATAATTTCAAAATGTAAATCTCTGTTAAATTATGAATTAAGAAAAGAATTGTTAGTCAGTTTTGAAATTTAATAATGTATCAGTTCTTTATAGCAGCAGTATTATATTATTGCTGTATCCCAATGTTTTCCTCATTAGATTTAATAATTTCTCTACCTATAGAACTAATTAACCATGACTTAACCTTCATTTATAGATGCATCATTTTTATTGTTATATTTCCAAAAGTGTTCTTTATTTGATGCATGATTATGAATTATTTAGGCTTCAAGTAGTAAAATACTACTACAATTTAACTTTACGGTGATGTGTTAACATGAATATATTCTTGGTTTTGTATCACTTTTGCAGATCCTCTGAATGTCATTTGTTTGAATTTGAATGTAGCATGTTCCAATATTTTTACCCAGTTTTAAAATATGTTGCTTTTGCAAACTTTCCTCTTAATGAGCTTTTGATATATCCTATATTGTATTTAAATTATCATGCAGATAAAATTAAATATGAATTAGCTATGTGCTTATGTATATATGTATAATTCATTACATGAAATTTGATTTAATAATATGATCCAAAATATGTATTTGAAGTAAGATACTATGTATTTTACTGCCTTTTACAGTATTTTAAACATTCCTGAATTAAAAAAAAAATTGGTTAATGATGGCATACTTTCAGTATGTTAGCTGAGGGTTAACCAATATTAATAACAAACTTGGGTGTACTGAATTAATATTTTGAATAGAAATCTCATAAAAGAAAACTTATTGAACTTAAAACCAAGTTTGTTCACTAAACTTATTTAATCGGTAGTTTAATGTTGATCAAGATGAAACTAAGTCCAGTAATTGAAAACAGTATAAATAAAAGTAAATCATAAGGATAATATCAAGAAGTGATATATTAAAAGATTGTATTTAAATCTTTTGGTTGATTTTATTTTTAATAAAGGATTATGAAATTAGTTAAATTATTGCTTTTCTCACATCCACTATTTCTTTATGTACATTACACTTAATATATTACATCGCAAGGTATTTTGGTTAGCTTGTTATAGAAAACGGTAGTGGTGGGCTAAAATAACCTTTCTCGTTGTTCATTGAATTTGTATTTCACTGATATTTTATTTCTTCTATATTCCTTGAAGAAAATTAATAGGTAACTTGTGGTTTTCATCCTTTGATCTGTGTACTCTAAGAATTAAATAGGTAATGGACTGGTTTTTCATCACAGTGTTGTTACTGTCAAATCTTATAACAAAATTTAGTGTTAGTAACCATTTTCAATGTAATCTTCAGCTTAATTATCCATAAGTAATTCTCAGGAATTTGATGAAGAGCTATGAACACCTTGAAAACCCCAAGCAAAGAGATAGTATTTCTTGGAAAGGCAGTAGATTTTGTAAGTTTTGTTCTGATTATTGTTATAGAACTGAGCTGTATGATTTGGATTTTCTTAGCTTTCATTCCTCTAAAGAATCCTAATGTTGTGCTACACTAAAGAACTTTACATAGCATTGTTTAAAGTGCATTTTGGAACAAATTACAATTCTCATTTTTTACCTTTATATTTATTTGGAGCATTTCAAGCTGTTGTATATATTTATTCTTGTAATTCCATATTGCAATGGATAAACTGTTCTTTTAAAGGTATTTATTAAAGCTGACAGAAACAACCAAGTTTTCAATTTCTTGGTTCATAACAAAAATAGCTATTTTTTGTCATTAATAATAAAATAGAAAATATAGCTATTTAAGGTTTGGTTCACACCTTGAAATGTTAAAATTTTTTCCTGTTACTTGTTTTTCTCTTATTCTTTCCTAATTTTCCCAACTTCTTATATTTTGCTTTTTACTTTTTGTTTTTGATTAAATTTTCTTAATTTTCATCTCTAACTTGTGTTATTTCATGTTAAAAAACAAACATCGTGTATAAAATTTAGATGGTTTAATTTGCTTAAGTCATTTAAAATGTTGTAAAGGTAATTCAAATTAGAACTCTTATGTGACAGATCAGTTTCAATAGTCATAAAATCAGTAACTTTTGCAAAAAACCAGAATACTTATAAAATATAACTGAGAGGCATTAAATATTTAATTCTGTTTATTTATTTTACTATTTTTTCATGAGACAAAGAAATTATTGAAAATCTGAAGGATAGAAAATAACAAACTTCTTACAAATAATTTTATGAACAGATTTCCTGCTGTGTAAATTGTTTACTAGAATATATTTTTTAAAATAAGTTACAAAAGCTTTGAGGAGGGAATTTCATAGAAGTTTTCATTGCCTTTGATAATTGAAGCCACATGGATATCATTAAATATGAAGTGATATCTTAGTATGTTAGCATATAATCAAATCATTTACTTATTTAATAAAGTAACATTGTTTGCATTTATTAAAAGAATTATTGTTAGAGAATTTTGATTAAGTTGAGTGTTATGCAAATAATTCATTTAGCTACATGAAAATCATTTTCTACCAAGTTACATAATATTCTTTAATTTAAAGCAAAATGCTTAAAATGTGAATTTTCTGTGAATAGAACTAGTTTTATTTTAAATATTAAATACCAGTTTGCTGAAATCTGTTGATTCTTAGTATATGTGTGCTTGTGCAGTTATACACACATTTATTTGGAACTACATGTGTGTGTACAAAACTTAGTGTGTGTGTTTGTGTTTGTATATTGATGCAGTTTTAGGTATTTTGAGAAATGGTATGGAAAATTGCAAATAATGTTTCAGGATTATACTTTGGTACTTTCAGCTAACATCTTGAACATGTGCCATCTGAAAATATCAAATTCTTAAGATAAAATGATAAACTCCATTCTTACAGTCTCTTTATTTTGGCAATGATTCATTAAAGTAGATTAGCTATTTAATTTTTATTTCATGCTTAATTTCTATGCATAATATATATACATAAAAGAAAGACAATAAACTCTGTGTGTGTGTATGTGTGTGTGTGTGTGTATATGTATATATATATATAAAATATATATATATGTATATATATGTGCATATATATATATATATATATATCTATATATATATACATATATGTGTGTGTCTGTGTGTGTGTGAAATAAACAAAGAAATTTATTTCAAAATGCACCAAAACTCTTCTATACAAGTTGGATGTCAACAATTAAGGCTTCTTGAATCCTTATTTCTCTTTTACGTCAAAGGAGCAACTTGGGCGATCTCCACAACAAAAGACTTCACCTGGAGGCCACCCAGGACTTGCATCTC
>NC_042999.1:56010069-56017569 GCF_006345805.1 Octopus sinensis | reverse complement strand
TGTAATCTGTAATTTCTGGCTTGGAATTTCTGGAACCACTGTTGACACTGGTTTATACTTATTGTCAGATCCCCATATACTGCATTAATATTCCTCACACTTTCGGTTGTGTTGTTGCTTTATTGAATTCATAAAGCAAAATATGCTCAATATGCTACTTTGTCATTCCCATTGTAGCTTTGAAAAAATAAATGTTGAAATCAAACTGTACTCTTCAAAACTTGCACTAAGAATAAGTTCAAGGTAAAATTGATACCTGCTTTTATAGCAAGTTGATGCAGGCAATTTTTCCCGTCTCCTCCAACTTCTAGTTTATGCAATTGAAAAAACTGCATTATTTATGAGATGACCCAATATATGTGTGTGTGTGTGTAAAAATAATCCTTCCTTACTACCCGTCTTTATATTTCCATAGGTGCAAGCATGGTTGTGTAATTAAGAGGCTGGTTTCCCAATGTGGTCTTGGGTTCAGTTCTACTGTGTGACACCTTAGGCAAATGTATGCTACTAAAGCCCCAAGCCAACCAAAGCCTTGTGAATGGATCTGAATGGAAATGAAGGGAAATACATTGTGTGTTTGTGCGCGCGTGCATGCGCTTTTGTGTCCATCCAACATCACTGCTTGACGACTATCATTAATTTGTTTATGTTTCAGTAGTTTAGCAAAAATGACTGATAGGATAAGTACCAGGCTTAAAAATAAGTGGTGGAGTTAATTTATTCAACTAAACCCTTCAGGGTGCCACCCCAACACAGCTGCAGCCCAATGACTGAAATGAATGATAGAGATAGAGATAGAGATAGAGAGAGAGAGAGAGAGAGAGAGAGAGAGAGAGAGAGAGAGAGACACCTCACACACACACACACACACACACACACACACACACACACACACACACACACACTCTCTCTCTCTCTCTCTCTCTCTCTCTCTCTCTCTCTCTCTCTTTATTCTATTCTATTATTGGTTTCAACCAAAGATTCTGGTCATCTTGTGGCACTGCCATTAGTGCTAATGCCTGTCTATTTTAAACTCAGTTCTCCCGTAGTGCTGTTGAGGTAATGAGTTGGACATAGCTATCTTTATTTGTATTGTTCTTTGGACAAATCCACAACTTGTAGATCTCTGAGGTCTTTTGGCAAACTACTAAAAAGTTGCAGGTCTTTGACCACTGAGCTGTTAGAATATTGAGTTCTTATGATGGACAGAGAGAGAGGAAGATCTTCAGTATTATGTAGTAGCATCCAGTGCTATGACTGGTGTAGCTTTCAATCCCAAAATTTGGATGCCAGACCTTTCAGGATCTTCCATATAACTGCCTGTCTTTGATATCTTTTCTCTAGGAAGGCTTTTCAGCTTCTTTAGCCTCTCATAGTAATCCATCTGTTGCCCCAGAAGTAATCTTCTTGTTGTAGTGGCAGTTATGTGTGAGCATATATATGTACATGCACGCAAACATCTATAGATACTTGCATGATCGTCACCATCATTTTAACATTCCTTTCTCATTACTTACATGAGTTGGATGGAATTTTGTTGAGGCAGATTTTCTATGGCTGGATGTCACCAACCCCTCACCTGTTTTCAGGAAAGGTAGTGTTCTGCCGCTGCTTGTTTGACTGACAATTATTTACAACTATCATGCAATGTCAAGATAAGGAGATGCACATAATTGGCTTCTTTTAGCGTCCGTTTATCAAATCCATTCACAAAGCTTTGTTTGGCCTGGAACTATAGTAGAAGACACTTACCCAAGATGCCACACAGCAGGACCGAATCAGAACCATATAGTTTTGAAGCAAAGTTATTGCCATACAGCCATGTCTGAGCTTATTGTATGTATGTATGTATGTATGTGTGTGAGAGAGAGAGAGAACGTACGTACGCTCTTTCTTTCTTTCTTTCTATCTATATATTGTGTTTATATATATGTTATACGATATTATCATTATTGTTTAACATTTTTCATACTGGCATGGATTGCACAGTTCAGCCAGAACCAATGAGCCAGAAGATTGTACTAAGTTCCAGTGTTTTCTTTAACATGGTTCCTATGGTTGATGCCTATCCTAATGTTGAACCATTTACAGAGTGTACTGTTTCTTTTTTCATGGCATTTTGCATATCTAGTGTGTGTGTGAGACAGAGAGAGAGAGAGGCTGGAGAAGTAAATGTTATATGTGACAGATGTACTGGAACATTATGTATTATGACCACACCAGAAATAGTTTCTCTCAAATTCTCAGATTGTGCACTAGAATTTGTTGATAACTTTTGTTACGTAGAAGGCTTAAATAGCAAGAAATGTAGGTACATTGAAAGTTCAGTAGCCAGTGTAAGAAAATAAGTTTGAGTCAAAGAAGCTCCTGGCAGCAATTATCTTTTGCTTCATAGTGAATGCCAGCTTGTATGACACTTGTATTACTACTGCGATTTATAATACTGACTCAGTGTCCTTGAATGCAAAGACTTGTTGATACTAGAAAGAAATTAAGCTACTGTGCTATGTTAGAATTGTAATTTGCACAACTCAATATGGATTTGTTCACAGAAAACTGGGAATAAAAGGAATAAGATGTAGTATGCAAGAAAGAAGACTGTGTGCTTTTATGGACATGTGGTATGTATGGATGAGGGAACCTTTGGACAGTGCTTATTGGAGAGAGAAACCCTGGAAGATGTGACAAAGTGTTGAAGCTTGATCTCTGGATCTTGAACGATATGTAGGAGATGGCAAGGGACCAAGATGGTTAGTGATATATAAGTCATGAAGCCATGTCTATCTCAGCAAAACTTAGATTCTGGTGTGTGCATGTGTGCACACTACTGGACTACTTGGCCAAGTTACACTTGAGACGTTATCTCTCTATCACTGACGTTTGCATAACCTTATCATACAATATTATTTTGCTCCTGTAATTTAACGTGAGCAGAACTGCTTGTTTCATCATTTGTTTATGTGACACTAGTTATCTTTCCCACTAAGTGGAACCATGTCTCTTGATATCCGTCCTTCATTGTTAATACTACCCTTCTTCACTCACCTTTTACATTGACGACTCTCTTTTGCCAAATTATCTCTCCTGCACCATACATCTCTTACTTTCTCCATGCACTATAACTTCCTCTCTCCTCACGTGCCAGTGTATGTACCCACACTCATGTCTACTGTATCATTACTACTATGCTGTTGCTCTTCACCCATTGTGTATTGTCAGTCATCACTTACTCTCTCATACGTCTCTCCATCTTAGTCCATCATTTACTACATCCACCCATCAACTGTACTCAATCTGAAAGTAATAAGCACTAGGATAATCTGGTAAGCAAACATAGCAAGGTTTTAATAAGATGTGTGTATAAATACAATAGGACTTTTGGAAAACTTTCATTAGCTTAGGGTTCCCTATCTTCTATCTGAGGGTCTCTGTTGAAACTTTTGCTTTAAACCTTAGTATCTTAAACTTTTAACAACAATCCTTTATATTCTGATTCTTTCATAGAAACTCAGTTAGTTGTTGAAGTAGATAGTATTAGTTAGGACCTATCACTTCTAACCTGCTCCAACCTATGCAGACTAAACTGATATATATCCGGCTCAATCTTCTGCTCAGTCATTTGATCATTCACACCACATAGGATCTATCGTTACTCCCACATTTGAATATCTCCAGTTCCACACATAAACGTTGCTCCTAGCATACTGTGACATGACATTTTTTTCTGATATTTTCTGTAATGTTTTTCTGGTATTTTTCTTATGTTTTATTATGTTTACCTACATCTCGTAGCATTGTTCATATCTTATGGTTTTAATATTTCAATATTTGTTGTAATTTTAATATTTGCGTGTATCTTAATATTATTATGTTTCAACATTGATGCATATTCTGATATCTTAGGGGATAATTTTTGAAATTTTGATTTCAAAACTACTTTGAGATGTTTATGTCTACATTTCTACCTTTATATATTTATTCCATTTCTTAAGTTGATATGCTTTTGATCCCAAGATGTTACATCCGCAGAGTTTCCTCAATCTTCGATATGTTCACCTGAGATCGATTAGAATGCATGTTAACCCCTTCTATTTTAGAATGTATTCTACCATTTACTTGACGGTTTGGTAAAGGTGCTCTCCACAACCCTTGATGAGCTCCTCGTTTTTCTGCTATGAACAGTTCACAATCCAGTTTTTATTTCTAACCCCCATAGATAAACTCTATTTTTATTTTAAGGTATCATTCACTATACCCATGGAAGGGGTATCCAATTGTTTGGAGGATCCCATTCCTGTAGCTCTTCACTTCATTACAATTTCCTATTAGTTTTTTGTCCTTTCACCTAAATTTTTAGTTTTTTTCACCCTTAATTTCTAGTACCCTCCTGCTTATTAACAACTTTTACTTAACATGATTATGTCCATTTCTGACCACTTTCTCATTTCAGGGATTGCAAATTATTGAATCCCAGCATATCACATTTCTGTTTCTTCCATTAACTTGTAGCAGTTGAGGAAATGCTTCTTTTGAACTAATGTTGAATACTTATAGCTTTGTTGCCTCTAGACTTACCTAAGTCATAGTGTATTTTACTATAATACCATTTTGACACAGTGGGTTTTAACTATTTTACTAATAGCTAACAAGAAAGCTATTTACTTACTTATTGTATAATTTAATTTTAATTTAGCTCGGTTGTAATGTTTTTTTTTAGTCCATTCATATACATGTTGTATTATATATCATCATCATCGTTTAATATCTGTTTTCCATGCTGGTATAGGTGGGACAGTTTGATAGAAGCTGGCCAGTCGGTAAGCTGTCCAGACTCCAAATTGTCTGTTGTGGCATAGTTTCTTCAGTTGGATGTCCTTACTAATGCTAACCACTTTACAGTGTAAGCTGGGTGCTTTTTCGTGCCACTTGCCTGGGTACATTTATGCAGCAAGTGCATTTTATGTGGCACCAGCACCTGTAATGGGCAAGCCTCTGTGTGTGTTATGCATACACATAGGTATAGCTGTGCTAAGAAGTTTGCTTCCCAAACACAGAGTTTTGATTCAGTCCCATTCTGTGATACCTTTGGCGCATATCTTCTACCATATCCCTGAGTCAACTAAAGCCTAGTGATTTTGTATATGTGTACAGAAATATGTGTGTCTCCTTTTCTTGTTAAAGCAGTGTCACACATTTTCAATATTCTGTGAAAACATACCTGGTCATGAGGAAATATTACTTTACTTGGAAACAAGTTTGAGGTGGACATTTGGCTCTAGATCTTCAATCAGTTCTATCCAATGCATGCAAGCAATGAAAAGTTGAGGTTAAGATGGTGATGACACACGCATATGCACATACATGCACATGGTGCAGTCATAGAATTGATGCAGGTGGCAAAGTTCAGGAAAAGAGAGATAAAATGCTTATCTTTTAAGATTTAGTGAGAACTAAAGATACACACAGTCACTGGACCTGCATACTACATGATTATTCAATATCATCTCTGCCAGCTTTGATAATCTATTCGAGGCAACTGCAGAATCAGGAACAGCCACATTTCATGGTTGCAACTGACAAATTATGGAATGCCAAACAGATGCAGTACTCAAGTTCACCCTAGAAAAAAATAGTCCAGAGGATTGCAGTTTGGAGAGTTAGGAGACAACATATCCAGACTGACATGGTTATAAAAGTTGTCTGAGAGTTACTTCTGAGTCTTGCTGGCTGTGTGTGAAGGTGTAGAATTTTGCCAGGTATTTCCCCTGCCACCTCTACAGTTAAGGGCTTTACTCTAAAAACCCTTAATGCATTTAATAATAATAATAATAATTGTGTACAGTGCTCAGGTGCACTACAACTCATCTAAAGTGTATATATAATCAGGTGTAGTTTCGGCGGATTTCGGAAAGCATGAGGGCCTTAAAAGATGCAGTGTCATGGCAGTCAACAACTGACGCAGGCAGTTTATTCCATGCTTCAGTAACTCTGAGCGTGAAAAAATGTTTCCGAAAGTCATGGGAGCTGTATTGTTTTCTGACTTTGTAGGCATGTCCACGTGTGTTAGACACATGGAGATCAAAAAGGTGTTCAGTGTTGTTGTTGGTGAGGTGGTTGATAACTTTGTGGGTGTTTACCAAGTCCGTCGCCAAACGCCGAAGCTTCAGTGAATCCATGCCCAGGGAAACAAGGCGCTCAGAATATGGTAGGTGTCTGATGGAGGGTATGCGTTTGGTTGCACGTCTCTGGACAGATTCCAGGAGGTCAATGTTCTGTGCAAGATAGGGGTTCCAAACTGATGATGCGAATTCTAAGTGTGGTCGTACCATAGCTGTATACAGTTTTAAATAGATGGCTGGAGAGCGGCTAACAAAAGACCTGCTGAGTGATGCCAAGACACCCTTGGCCTTCCTGACAATCTTAGAGATATGCTTTGACCAACGCAAATCACTGCTGACAGTGATGCCTAGGTCACGCTCGCAAGAGGATTTCTTGATATCAGTGTTGTGGAGGGAGATGTGAACGCAGGGTTTTTTCTCCCAAAATGCATGGTGGTACACTTGTCCACAGCCAGTTTCAGTTGCCAGTCTGTGATCCATTGCTGCATTGTGTCTAGGTCTGATTGCAGGAAAGAGTTGTAGACATCAGGATCTGTCCTCTTGATTTCAAGGTACAGCTTGATGTCGTCTGCATATTTCAATACTGTGGCATTCTTTAAATTGGCATCTATGTCGTTAATGTATGCCACAAACAAGAGGGGACCAAGGACAGATCCCTGTGGTACACCCGATGACATCTCATATGGTGTAGAGTGCTGTCCTAGAACTGTGACTACCTCCTTTCGGCTGAGGATGAAGGATTTCAACCAGTTAAAAAGGTCATCCCCCACATCCATTGCAGAGAGTTTCACCATAAGCCTTTTGTGTGGCACAGAGTTGAAAGCCTTAGCAAAGTCAAGGTAGACAACATCCACCCATGAGCCACTGTCAGTAATCTGAGTAATGTCCTCAAGGAACTCGACAAGCTGGTCACTGCAGCTGGAGTTAGGGACAAATCCATATTGTGAGGGTCGGATGAGACTGTGAGAGCTCCAGAAGTTCCAGAGTGTTTCTCTGACACACGATTCCATCAGTTTTGCAATACAGCTAGTGAGACTGACTGGGCGATAGTTGACAGGTGATGTGCGGTCGCCCTTTTTGAACCTTCAGGCCCACATTAAAGATGTGAGGGAGCGTGACATATCCCTCATGGTTGATCATGCTGAAAACCATGATGTGGGCAGGAAATTTGGTAGACATTACAAGGAGCCAACTGCTAACCACCTGTTATTCTATGTTATGTACCTTGTTCTGCCATGTATTTTTTTTTTCTGTCTGAGAAAAACCATCTTTGATTCCAAGGGAATGCCTCAACTTGTTCAACAGCTACTTGGTCCTCTTTACACAGTTCTCCTTGGACTTCTGAATGAGCAGTTGCCTTTTCTGCATCTTGTACAGCTTG
>NC_042999.1:55880069-56005069 GCF_006345805.1 Octopus sinensis | reverse complement strand
TTCATATATGTATCTATATATAAACGTATATATACATACATACACAATCCCATATATATATATACACACATATACATATACATTCATATATATATATATATATATTTACATATACACATATGTATATAAATATATATATATATATACACACACACGTACACATTCATATATGTACACGTATATATATATACATTCATATAAATATATATGCACACACATATATACACAGACATACATACATACACATATTTAAATGTATATATATATATACACACACACATCTATATACATATACATACACATATCTATCTTCATATATACATATCTTCATATAATACTGCATAAACCTATATATATATATATATATATATATATATATATATATATATATATATATATATATACATACATATATATATATATATATATACATACATATATATATATATATATATACGAGAGAGAGAGAGAGTTCGACATTTAACAGATAAGGAATTATGCACACTATTACATCATTAACATTTGACTGATAATGGTTAACATCTAGTGTTACTAACACCAAATCTCCGAGTTCAATTCCGGAGAGGTACCTGAATAATATCAATGACAATAATAATAACAAGCAAAAAATACCCTTGAAAAGAGAACCGAGGTTCAAAACATCCACAAGTACCTGATGAAGGCTGAAAAGTATATTAGCCAAAATGTTGTGGTAACAACAAATCAGATGAGGGCACATACCGGTCAAATGTAAATAATGTATGTTAATATATATATATATATATATATATATATATATATATATATATAAAAACAAGCTTGGAAGGACTGGAAGAACAGTGGTAGCAGGGAAGTGTATCAGACTGCCAGAAGGGAAGCTAGGAGGCAGGTTTATTTAGCCAGCGGGCAAGCAGATAAAAAAAAATTTGCCAATGTTCCGCGCTGTGAGGACGAAAGACTTGAGGTATTTCGTGTTGCAAGACAGTGTGTGAGAGAGAATCGTGACGTGGTGGGAGAGAAATATGTTCACATGGATGATGGTTCATTTGCGCTGAAGGAGGATTGAAAGGTTGCTGAATAAAGAAAATGAATGGGAGAATGAGAGTCTGCCGAATGTCGACCCAACAGAGGACCAGCTATCTGAGTTGACAGTTCCTTGGTAGATAAGGCAATTAGAAGCATGAAGACAGGGAAAGCCCCCGGCTCATTAGGAATTACTGCAGAGATGCTCAAAATATCTGAAAGTGTGGGCTATAGCCTAGTCACCTGTATAGTTAACCAGGTGATACACAAAGGAGTACCCAATGACTGATGCAGCAGCATAATAGTCAACTGCTACAAAGGTAAAGGTGACACTTTAGATACAAATAATTACAGAGGTATCAAGCTGTTGGATCAGGTAATGAAGGTTACGGAGAGGGTCATAGGCCAACTGATTAGGGAGAGAGTCAGCTTGGATGAGTCAGTTTGGTTTCATGCCAGGGAAAACACCACTGATGCTATATTCCTGGTAAGACAGCTGCCTGAGAAATACCTAGCCAAAGATAAACCCCTGTACCTGGCTTTCGTTGACATGGAGAAAGCCTTTGACAGGGTCCCCCAATCCCTTTTCTGGTGGTCAATGAGGAAACTAGGGATAGATGAATGGTTAGTGAGAGCTGTGCAAGCCATGTACAGGGACGCTGTAAGTAAGGGGAGGGTTGGCAACGAGTACACTGAAGAATTCCGGGTAGAGGTAGGGGTCCACCAAGGCTCAGTCCTCAGCCCCCTCCTATTTATCATAGTCCTCCAGGCAATAACAGAAGAATTCAAGACAGGATGCCCCTGGGTGCTTCTCTATACTGATGACCTTGCTCTAATTGTGAGTCACTATCAGAACTAGAGAAGTTTCAAGTGTGGAAACGAGGATTAGAAGGGCCTTAGAGTCAACCTAGCTAAAACCAAAGTCCTAATATGTAGGAAAGCAGGCGTCCCACAAATCTCTTCAGGTAGATGGCCCTGCTCAATCTGTAGTAGAGGCATAGGTAGAAACTCTATAAGATGTACCCAGTGTAAGCTATGGACACATAAGAGGTGCAGCAATGTCAAAGGAAGGCTAACTAGGAAGATGGTTTTTGTATGTGGCAGATGCTCTCTGAAAATGCACAGAGAACAACTTTCGCCACATTCCAGGGAGGAAAACTAGAAGTAGTTGATAGCTTCCGTTACCTAGGTGACCAAGTCAGTAGCGGGCAAGGGTGCTCTGAAAGTGTAGCTGCTAGAATAAGAATAGCTTGGGCAAAGTTCAGAGAGCTTCTACCTCTGCTGGTGATCAAGGGCCTCTCGCTCAGAGTAAAAGGTAGACTGTATGATGCATGTGTATGAACAGCCATGCTACATGGCAGTGAAACATGGGCCATGACTGCTGAGGACATGTGTAAGCTCACAAGGAATGAAGCCACTATGATCCGATGGATGTGTAATGTACCTTGAGAGAAATGTTGGACCTATGAAGCATCAGATGTGGTGTGCAAGAGAGACGACTGCGCTGGTATGGTCATGTGGTGAGAATGGATGTGGATAGCTGTGTGAAAAAGTGCAACACCCAAGCGGTTGAGGGAACCTGTGGAAGGGGTAGACCCAGGAAGACCTGGGATGAACTTGTGAAGCACAAACTTCGAACTTTAGGCCTCACCAAGGAAATGACTAGTGACCAAGACTTTTGGAAATATGCTGTGCTTGAGAAGACCCGGCAAGCCAAATGAGACCATATTCTCTTGGCCTATGCCTGAGGCGTAACCAGCCCACTTATGCATACCTTTTCCTCCTTTGGACACTAAAACTTTGCTTGCGAAGTGAAATGAATATCAAAATCAAATTCGTTGACCGAGCGGCTAACTGATTTTGTGCCAGTGGCACATAAAAAGCACCATTCGAGTGTGATTGTTACCAGGGTCGCCTACTGGCACTCGAGCCCCGTGCTAGTAGGGTGTTAAGAGCACCATCTGAGTATGATCGTTGCCAGAGCGGCTGTCTGGCCTCTGTGCCGATGACGCATAAAAGACAGCATTCGCGCGTGATCGTTACCAGCATCGCCTTACTGGCACCTCTGCCGGTGGCATGTGTAAAAGATTCGAGTGACTGGCCTCTTGCTGGTGGCACGTAAAAGCCCCCACTACACTCTCGGAGCTGTTGGCGTTAGGAAGGGCATCCAGCTGTAGAAACTCTGCCAGATCAAGATTGAAGCCTGGTGCAGTCATCTGGTTTGCCAGCCCTCAGTCAAATCGTTCTCCCAAGTTAGGATGGATAGCGGGCGTTAAATGATGATGATGATGATATATATATGTGTGTGTGTATATATGTGTGTGTGTGTATATATATATGTGTGTGTATATATATATATATATATGTGTGTGTGTGTGTATATATGTATGTATATATGTATGTATATAATCAAAATATGCAACAAGGATATCCAGAGGTAATGCAGTATGACTGTTTCATGTAACTGCATTTAATTGAACAATGCAACCATTACATCAATTGAAATGCTCAGCAATCCCCAGCTGCACAAAGACATAGAATTTAATTAAATTAAAACAGATGGACACATTTGTATAATTTTGCCTAAAAACGCCAAGAGGTTAAGGAGATAAACAAAGAACATTGTTGCCCTTCCTTCCACTTACAGATTCTGCTTGTCACTTTTATATGGGGTCAGTTTTATTTTATAAACTAGTTTTATCAAGTGCTTGTATATCTAAGGCCAGGCCTATTAGAGGTAGGGCTGAGAGAGTCAACAGAAATCATAGTGGGTATAGTCATAAAAATCAAGATTTGTTTGAAGCAATATCATGGGATTTGGTAAAGGAAAACTTAAATCAAGATGTTATCTGACAATTTAGGGAGCTGGCCACTAGCAGACTATTGATAATGAAACAGGGGAAATCTTATCATGCAGTACTATAGTTAAATATTTTAAGCAATACTGCTATATTGTATAAAGTTAAAAGTTTAGGGTTATTCAGAGGATTATTAAGAAGAATAATTATAACAAAAGGGTAAAATGTTTTATGAATACTTTTGAGTATATACCAAACTTTTACCACAATAGAGGAAGGAAAAGAAAATTATCCAGAAATAGTTTAATATTTATACATATTATAAACTTAAATACCAACTAATCAGATGGCGTCAGTGAATATTGATCAATTGGTATATACTGAGGTATAAAGGAGTACTGAGGTAAAACAACATGCTAACTAGGAATTAATTATAATCTAAGCAGTTTATTTTAATTAGTGAATATACCAGTATTGTCATGTATAAGCTAAGTATGAATTTATACAGGTACAAATATTAGATTTATTTTATAAATATGTAAATAAAGGCTGTTATAAAATAATGAAGAAATTAAATAATCAGGTAGGGCAGAACACCATAGAAAAGGAATAAAATAGCTTAATCACTAAAAACATAATAAAGTATAGGTAGCTTATTAACCACAATAGAGAAAATATATAAAAAATGAATAATATTTCAAAATATACTAAAAATTATGTATTTAGTTATATAGCTAGTGTCAATAAAGACTGATACCTGGTATTAGTTAAGGGAATATTTATGTTATGGGACATTCTAATTTTTTAAAACTAAGGGTTATATTATAGGTTTTAGAAGTTATTATTGTAACTCTGTGCATGATATTTTTAGCTTCTTAGGGTATTTAATTAGAAGGGCTACTTATATAAAGGCCTTTATAAATACTAAGATAAGGAGAGTAGAGCACTTAAATAAAGGGATAAATCAAGTAACTTCTAAATATCATTTCAAACAATATTGCCATATTGTATAAAGTTAAAATTTAGGGTAGTCAAGAAGATTATTAAGATTAAATTTATATACATATAGGTATATATATGTATATACACTGATATATATATGTTTTCTCAGATGAGTCATCCTTTACCTTATTTCTTTCAAATTTGTGTGTGTGTATATATACAAACAAGAAAATGGAGAACCAAATTCATTTCAATCATCAACTTATGGATATTACAATTTCATATTATTTATTAATTATACAAATGGGAACATTAAAATCGAACAAAACAATATACATCAATATGTAAAATGATAATATATATATATATATATATATATATGTACGTATATGTGTATGTGTGTATATATATGCAGGGATTGGACAAAAAATGAAATCGCCTTGAAATTTGAAAGAAATTTATTTTAATGCGGGGTAGGACTGTCTTTGACACTAATTACACCTCAAATCATATGAGGTATTGGCTCGTACAAAAGTTGAAATGTCTCTTAAAGGAATTTTTGTCCATTCTTCAGCTAAAACAGTCTGCAGTTCTTGTAGCAATGATGGTGGACAATATCAACTCCCTACTTGTTTTTCTAAAATGAATTATAGGTGTTCAATAATATTGAAATCTGGGAACTGTGGTGGCCAAATAAGATGTTCAACTTCACTAGAATGTTCCTCGTTCCATTCAGTAACAATTTTAGCTGTGTGAATTGGTGCATTACCATCCTGAAAGATTGCGTTTCCCTCTGGAAACAGTTCTGCAACCGTAGGGTGAATTTGATTAGATAAGATGCTTAAATAGTCTTGACTATTAATTCTGCCATGAAGGGAAACCATTGAGTTGGCGGATTTCCAAGACATAGATCCCCCAGATCATCACAGATCCTCCTACATGTTTAACAGTTGGAAGAAGGCAGTCTGGGTCAAATACTCGGCCGGTGGTAGGAAATAAGGTAAAGAATGACTCATCTGAGAAAATAACTTTCTTCCACTGCTCTAAAAGTCAATTCTGTAGGCTTTTACTCCACTCTAAATGCTTTGCGATGTTTGTTTCTGAAAGTAGTGGTTTTCTGATTGCAGCCCGCCTGTGAAATACGGTTTTGCTCAGCTCTCAGCGAACAGTTTTTGCGGAAACTGGGTTCTTGAGGTAGTCATTAAGCCCTGCAGTAATTTTGGGAGCTGTACATTTGTGATCCTTTCTAAGAATTTGCGTTAGAGTCCGACAGTCCCTATCTGAAAGATTTGGTTTTCTTCCGGAGTTTTGTTTCAAAAGCTGGCATTACTTTCAAAACAGTACTTCTTGATACACCAAATATTTTGGCTGTTTTCGTTATGCTAGTGTCTGCCATACGAGCACCAACAATTTGACCTCTTTGAAAGTCCGATTGATCTGTTTTTTTAAGGATTTTCTGATATCTGAAAAGAAACAACAATTTTAGCAAAACATATTAATCAACACTAATAATAAATCAAAAAAAAAAAAAAGAAACAAGGTTTTGACTGTTTTATAGATATTTCAAAATTTTGATGCAATGAAGCTGGGTGTTTGCATTGTTTTGTCCAATTCCTCTGTGTTTGTGTGTGTGTGTGTGTACATATATGTGTGTGTGTGTATCTTTATACATGTGTACATATATGTATATATATGTAGATACATGTATATATATATATGTGTGTGTGTGTGTGTATATGTATATATACAATCTATACAGATAGACAGAATGGGATTTATATTTTAGATGTGTGTGTTTGTGTGTGTATGTATATATATATAATATATATATATATATATGTGTGTGTGTGTGTGTGTATGTATTACATATACGTATATATCATCATCATTGGTAAGTGGACGTTAAATGATGATGTGTGTGTGTGTGTATGTATTACATATACGTATATATCATCATCATTGGTAAGTGGACGTTAAATGATGATGTATATGTGTGTGTGTATATATATATATATATATATATATAGGTGGCTTATGTATTTGTAATATTAAATTATATATATATATATAAATAAAAATCAAATATATATATGTAGCTTATATACGTACGTTACAGATATGACATATATATATGTGTGTGTATACGTAACATATCATATATATATACATATATATATATCATATTAATATTAGTAGGGTATATAAAATTCCAAAACATATACATCATATATATGTTGCCTGTATACATACGTTACAGATATGATATATATATATATATATATATATATATATATATATATATATATATATATATATATACATATATATATATATATATATATCATCATCATCATCATCATCGTTTAACGTCCGTTTTCCACGCTAGCACGGGTTCGACGGTTCGACCGGGGTCTGGGAAGCCAGGGGCTGCACCAGGCTCCAGTCTGATCTGGCAGTGTTTCTACAGCTGGATGCCCTTCCTAACGCCAACCACTCCGTGAGTGTAGTGGGTGCTTTTTACGTGCCACCTGCACTATATATATATATATATATATATATATATATATATATATATATACTTACATATATATATATGTATTATATTTATATATGTGTGTATGTATGTGTGTGTATATATATATAGATATATATATACACACATTATCATCATCATCATTGTTCAACTGTGGTTGAGACAATGGAATTTACCATGCCACGCCAGACTTCACGATCCATCATGGCATTACGGAGGTCCTGTTGCTGGATGCCTGTATCCCTGGAGAACGTGATCAGAGACAGGACCCAGCAAAGCAGGGGCTGGACCTATATCCGCAGGTATACCATTAGGTCTGGTTCCCTGGGGAAGAGAAACCCTGGTGCAGTTAATTGCAAATTCCATAGTCTTTTCAAATGGCTAATAATGTGTGCGCGCGCCACTACTACACACACACACACATCATACATATGTAACCTATATATGTGTGTATATCAGATGTATATATAGATATATATGCATATCGTCCACTCTGCTGAGTAGTTGGTGTCAGGGAGGTTATCCAGCCTTAAAAATCCTGCCAAAACAGTTATAGAAAACTTAGTGCAGGCTTTGGCCTGGCTGGCTGATGTGTTTGCACGCGACCCATGCTGGCATGGAACACAGACTTTGAATGATGATGATATCTATATGTATCTTTATATATAATATATAGAGATGTGTTTATATAAAACGTCTCTATTCCTTCTCTGTGTAATCACTGCCACACATACATGTCCATTTTGCCCGTGCCTTCATTGCTTAGTTATTCTCTCGCTTTCTGAATTCTCATTGTACAATATGTTTTCATATGACTGAGGATATTAGTGAATCTTTTCTGTTTGCTCTGTATTGATTTCAAGTCAGGATGCCACTGCAACTATTCTCTCTAACACTCCTTAATGCAGCTCTCTGATGCAGTTCCTCACTACTTTTCATTTGTAAGTCCACCACTTTAATCACTCAACCTCTGTAGCACATCTTTTTGACTGTGTACAAGTGGCTACATTGGACTCTTCATGCCTAATTCGCTGTACTTTCACCATCTTCTGTTTTACTCAGTCTGACAATATACTATTATTCCTTTTCTCCCAGACATCCTGGGCCTCTGTCATCTCTTTATCTTCCAGGACACAGACATCTGTCATCACCGTTATGTTGCCTTAAATATTGCTTTGAAGCTCAGAATACTCAGTACTCCTGTTACTCATTCCCCTATCTCACACCCCTCTCATCTCTATCATATAAGTGTTTATTATTCATGTTTCTCAGTCTGTTATGAGATGGAAGAGTGAACAGACACGGGAATATGAGGCACCATTATTTGTTACAAGGACATTGCCTCCCTCCAGTACTGGTGTCATGAAGAATACACTCAGTATAGTCTGTAAAATTTGAGATTGTGAGGATCCTTAAAGCTTCTAAAGTAAATAACACATTTTTAGCACTGTTAACCCATACAAAGCACACAGTACACTCTGTAAAATGGTTTTTGTTAGTGTTAAGAAGTGTGCAACCAGCTGTATATACCAAGCCAAAATGAAACCTGACAGTAATGGGATGCCCTAAGCCATGACCTATTAAAGTGAGTGGATCCATGCAGCAGATACAGTACAGTGATGTGT
Organism: Octopus sinensis; assembly: GCF_006345805.1. Lineage (NCBI taxonomy): Eukaryota > Metazoa > Mollusca > Cephalopoda > Octopoda > Octopodidae > Octopus > Octopus sinensis. The sequence continues at coordinate 55,996,148 of NC_042999.1, read as the reverse complement.
GTGTGTGTGTTTGTATGCATATGAACATGCTATATGCATGTATGTATATGTACTAATGTGTGTAGGTATATACAAATATAGTATATATGTAGTACGCACGCATACAAACAAACAAGACTGGCTTTCATGTTCTCTATCCTTCTACAAAATGTTGAAAGCATTGCTGTTACAGAAGGCTCATGCCTAAGTTGTGGTGCATTGGAATCACGCTTATGGGTTTGAAGCAAACCTTTTAACTTCTCTACAATGCCTCTGTGTGTGTGTGTGTGTGTGTGTATTAATGTGTTATATATGAAATTATTGTGTAACTTTGCAAATGTAAATTGATTTGCAGCATGCTAAGAGGTAATATTTTTCCCAGGGTTATTAATGTTAAAATCAAAACTAAATTAGAAAGTTTGAAGCTCTGTTCTAGCAATCTGTATTTCTTAACACAAGTGATTTAGTTGATTAAATTTCCATATGGTAAAGTCATATGTTCAGTTTCTTGTTTATTTTTGGTACCTTCCCCTTAGAAATGATCACACACCATAGTAGTCATTTTCAGCTTTACTTATGACGCAGATTGATGACAACATGCAGATTAGAACTGATTGTTGTTTCTAACATAATAGAAAAATGCATGGTTTTTATTATTACAGTTAATTTTCAAGTTTTGTTGAATGTTTCTAAGTTGGTCACATCTTTGTGTAAAATCTTTAAAAGCTATATATATAACTAAAAAGCCTTTTTATTTACTTCTTCATGCTGTATCATCTGGTATTATTCATCTCTCTTTCATACTATATTCTATTTCAGCCAGCTTTTACTTTACTTTCTTCAATACTAATCTTTGCTACTTGATGTATTTTGTTCAATTTGATTGTCCTCTAATGAGATTTATGCCAAATACTAAGAAAATATTAACTTAGTATGCAGTGCATTTTCTCATTTTTGTAGAACATCTTAAGTTGAGATGGTTTCCTTTTAATTATGGCTTCCTGTGATACTAAAGTTTTATCGACAGAAATTCACTTGGGTATATTTTCTTCGTGTTCTCTGATCCAGATCTATTTCAACCAACTAAGATCATTATCTTTCTTCAGCTTCAACCTATGTGATGTTTTGAGGCCTGTTTCTGTTCCTTTTTTCATTTCTCTCTCATTTGTTTTACTTCATCAGTATATTCTATGATTTTGTTTCTTGTTCAAATTATATTTATAATTAGTTAACTATTTTTTACTTATAAAAATATCCTGTTATTTTATCCAGTAATTTTCTCTATTAGTTATATTATCTCATCTAATTATATATATACATATATATATATAGATTAGCAGTGATATTGAATCTGGGATGAACTAAGTGTTAATGGGAAAATCTATTTTTGAATAGCTTCCATAAAACATGTCAATGAAATAATTGATAGTAGTTCTCATTACTATTTTTTAATTTTCAATAATTACTGAAATTAGAAATAAAAATATTAATTAAATATTTTTATGCAATTTTTCTTTTTGTTTACTCAACATGTTAGTTTATATTTAATATGTAATTTAGATTCTCTTACATGTATAAAGGTACCAATGTGATTTTTATCTCCAGGACAATAATCCATTTAGTGAAGGTTATCTAGAAAGAGAACAGTTGGAAAAACAGCGAGAACAGCAAGAAAGACAACGTATGCAACTTCAAAAGCAAATAAAGCAACAAAAGGCACTTCAGGGGGAACAGTCAAATGGTAAATCTTATTTCAAAAGTGTTCTAATTAATCTATTATGCAGTATGTAATTGATTATATCTATTTGTGTTGTATATTATATGTAAATGATTCAGATTTTGAACATAACGAAATTAGAGAAATAAATGCAAAAAAAAAAAAAAGAAATCTTGCCAATATATTTGCTTAAATGCTCATAGAATATTGAACTTATACTGGTAAGATTATACTGATGATTGCTGGACAGTAGACAAATTTAATAAAATCACTACTGTTGATTTAAAGCAAAAGTTTTATTGTTACTATGTTTTATGTTCTATGGTCCCTTGCTGCCCTTAGAGTAATTGTAATTGTTAAATCGGAAAGCTACTTTGCAGAAGTTGATCATTTTGTTTCTTTTGTTTTAATAAACAGCTCCTCAGCTTTAATAAATTTCTAAGAATACTGATACTTATAGACAGTTGGAGTAGTTTCTTTTAAATAGTTCACCTTGCAAATAAAGGCTCTGCATTATCTTGGGACAGCACATATTGTCAGTGGTAAAAATTTGAACACTTCTATTTTTGCATTCGGCATAATGAAACAGGTAAAGTAGCTAAGAGAACTCGAATCAAATATTGTGTATTGACAATGACAGTGCTGTGTTTGAATATCATTGTCATCTCTTGCACATTGCATTTGATACTTTTTACACTTAGTTTTTCTCTCATCATATTTGTACTTTCTCATTCATGCACACTGACATTCACATCAAGGGAGTGGACAAAACAATGTATAGTTCTGATAACCTTATTATACCTGCATGTGAAGGATAACAAGCCTTTTGTTTATTATGAAACTGTTAAAGCAAGTACCAAATTACTGGAGTTGATATAATAGACTAAAAGTCTTTGAAACAGTTCCCTAGCATGAATGTAGTCTAGTGACTGAAACTAGTTGAAGAGAAGTGTTACTATTGTGTACAGTTTTAGTTAATTTTCATTGTGGAATAAAATCTTATTTTATTCTATAATTTTATAGTTATAGATGATCAATATTTAAGTAACTGTACTTCTCATTTATTACCTTTTTTATTATGCATTTATTTTTTTCCCACCTCTTTTTTTTCTTTTTGCAAATTATGTTTTAAAATTTTGCCATACCAAAATTTTTCAACAGAAAAGCCAGAGGGTGTTCGCCAGGTTCCCTTTTTCAGTGATACTCAACTGATATATGATCCGAAGCGTCCAGTCTCTGCTGTACCACCAGAAGGCCATATTGGATCTCTTTTAAGTGAGCATGAATCTAGACTTTTAGGAAACAGATACTCAGGAGACCAGCAGCAAAGATTTAGTGGGGATCAGTTACAAGCCCAACCTCAGTTGCCACCCCAACCACCTCAGAGATTTTCTGGTAGGTTACATTTATTTGCAATTAACATTTTATCTTTTGTTGCCTACAGTGAGCTTATTAATCTGGTCTTTTCTATAGTCTGTGTAATTGATTTTGTTTATCTATTAGAAATACATTTTATTTACTATTTTATTTTTCTTCTTGATTTAATTAATGTATTCATTTCAAAAGGCTGCATTTTAATTGCTTTGTATTAATGAAATTGAAATATAAATATTTTGATAGATAAGTTTTGTTATATAGTAATTACACTTCCATTTTGTCACAGAATTAGATTTTGTGTGTGTGCGTGAGAGAGAGAGAGAGATTGTGTGTGTATTGGGTAGGTGCATTTCCTGTTGCTTTTCTGATACACTTGATTAAAAATAGCTTTTATCATCTCTGAAATGATGAGTTATCATTTGCGAAATTTGGAAGGTTTGTGCATATAGCTGTGTCTAGTAGCACAATGTTTAGGATAAAATGAATTACAGTGTTACAACTATTTCATTAGTGTATGTTTCTAGGTTTATATTGAAATTTAAGTAACATTTGTACTTTTGATATATGAATTTCTCTGCATTTCAAATGCAGATAGGAAAGCTATGTTTATTTCTAGACTTGTAGTTTTGAAACTACTGCATTTTACTCCTCTTGGTCTTCAGAAAACTATCAATGAATAAGAATAAGGATGCTACATGGGATTTTTTTTTTTTTTACATAGCTGAACCCTATAAACACACAACATTTAAAAGGAGACAATGTTCTCCAATGATGAAAATAATATTTAGTGATATTCACATTCAAATTTGCCAGAATGTATTGAGAATGAATAGATACATTATTGTTAAAAATATATTAGACATTGACATTTAATGTATATGTTATTCAGCATTTATATTAGAGGGTTCTAGCAAAATTAATGCACAAGTGGGTACACCATTTTTACTGACATAAGTCATTCAAATCGCACATTGATAGAGTGATCTTCTTCTATACTAAGGTACTAATTCAACATAGCCTCCATCAATAGTGATGCATCTGTACCATCATTGAATCTGATTCTTTGAATCCTCTTCAAAAAAGTTCAGGTGTGCACTGTTGTATCTGCTTCTTCAGATACTTTCACCACATCTGTGTCATCAAATCATTGTCTCTGAAGATTGCCCTTATTTGACCAGACAGGTGAAAGTAGGAGGGCATCAGATCACTGGAGACTTTTGACCAACCCAATTTGCTGGTTTTCTGATTTGTTACCAAAGATATATGGTTGGAATTTGTCAATGTGAATGTAGATCATTTTCAGATTATCGTTTATTCTCTTTCTTCTCATGGCTTCTTTATGCTTTAAGAGTGTCTCACTGTGCTGCTTTCTGTTCACGGTGCAGTCATGTATCAGAAAAGCTTCCAGCAGATCATAATAGACTTTCTCACATCCCTCCTTCAAATCAAGTGTCAATTTCTGAGGTATCAAATTTGCACACACTTCTTGATATTGAAAGTCTTCCACAATCTTTCATAATGCATTGTGATTATTGTCCAGTTGTGACTTGTATGTCCATGCAAATCAATTTGGCTATTTTTTGACAATTTGTGTCAGTGGTCACAGTTGATGGTCTATAACTGCATGATTTTGTCTTCAATGATGAGTTTCCTCTTCTGTGAACTTCTTCACTTGTCTGTGTGCTCCAGTATTTAATATTTCAATTATGCATTTCATTAACAACGAAATATTTTTTGCTGATTTTCATTTTTTAAGGTATTCATTATTTATTCTCATATTTTTAATAATTTCTTATGCTTAAATTATTAATGAATTATGGCATGAAATCAGGTAGGCTGAGGTTTCATAAGTTTTTATGTTCCATTGGCTGTACTATTTTGGATTTCTGGAATTGATTTTTAGAGAAACCTTTTTTTAGGTATTAGTTTTCTTTGTTTTACTTGCTGTGATTAGAAGATTGATCTGTTAATACTTAGTTTCAACAACCACATAATTTTTTTTCTAAAGGCTGCAATTACAGGAATATTTGTACAAACTGTGTAATGTGGGCTCTGGACAATGGGACACTAGATTTGACAAGTGGAAGACAAATGAGTTAAGTGGGCCTGGATCCATTGTGTTATGGTAAATGAAGCTGAGACAAGAAACAGCCAATATGAGCCACTGATTGTAGTGTGTTGGTGAATAAGACTTTGCCAAATTGCTGAATGGCCTTTTTTTATACATGTTAGTGTTTATAGCAACAGTTGTATAATGAGTATTATATTTGAATTTTGTGGAAAACCAGTTACTAATCTAGGTAGAAGTATTTTCTGATTCTGAACAGGAAGCTTGGTATTTTGGGTGCAGGTTTGATTATGTTACATATTTGAGGTCGCTGTCAAAGATTCTTAAAAAAATGTGAGGCTTAGAATTTGTAGTGATTTTGAAGGATTTAGTTGTGTACTCATATATATGGAGGTTGTAGTGTTAGATTATCCCTTGGTATGTTTTGAAATTGTGTCTTGATGATATTGAAGGCGGTTACGTTTTTATGTGCTCACTGGATGATGGTGTTTTTTTTTTTTACGACTCTGCTCATAGAGAAGATGTGTAGGTCTAAGTTGTGTGTAAATAACACCTCTGTATGTAAAGTTACAAATGAGAGAAAACGGTTATTTACATAAGACTGTGTTGGTTGTTGTTAAAAATGGAGGCAAGTACTGAAGGGAAAGTGTTGGAGACATAAAAAAAAAAAAAACAAATTTTAAAATATATTAACAGTTGTTAAAGTGATAATCAGAAACTGTTGTCAGTATTAATTATTAAGCACTCACTCAGACGATGACTTCAGAGGGATAAAAAGCAAAATCAGTCTGGTACAATTTGCACTCATTGAAACAATCCTGTGAGGATTAATTGCTTCTGATAATAATAGTTTAATACAGCACTTCTCTTAAAATTTTAACTAAATCTGTGAATTCATACAGAAAAAAAAAACCCTCAACAATATAACATGTTCTGTGTATCATTTATTACAATAAGTTGAAAACTATTAATACCTATAAATAAAATAATGAAACATTTATTGACATTTTCAAATTGCTGATGAAATTAACAAGTAGATAAATATTGTACCTCATTCTTAGTTTCCTCCTTAATTTATATTTTTAGTAATGGAAACTATAAAAAAATATGTTAATTACATTTGATGTTTTCACATTTTCTCATATGGTCTAAAATATCTTGAGAAAACATCTGTAATGATTTATAAAGAATAACATATGTAACAACCTGTTTTTGTTATTCTACCATTAAGACTTGTTTTCAAAATAATAAGGGTTAAAAATGTAGCTAAATGAAGTCAAGTAAGTGATTTAATAGCAAGAAGTTATTCCTTGAAAATAGTAAAAATACTGTTGTGTTAGTTTAAGTAACTAACAGAAATTAACCTTAAATAATCATTCTAACCCCTGATGAACTTTTGCAATCTAAGCACCATGATTATGAAAATATTTGTTTAAACTGTATTCATAAATATAAATGGCTGAAGGAATTCAACATGAGTTTTTGAAATAAGAAAGTGTTTAAGATTTAACTTTGTGTTTTGTTTTTTAATATGTGTGTGTGTGTATATATGTATATATATATATATATATATATATATATATATACACACACACATACATACATACACGTATACATTTATACACTCTCACTGGATTCATGATTTTTTTAAAGGTACTTATTTGTCATATGTTGTATGTATGTGTGTGTATGCACATCTGTATATTCTAATAAGCCTAATTCTCTATGTGCATTTAGTAATGTTTATATTATATTTATGGATATATAAGAACATAATTAGTGGTCTCTGTCTGGTGATATGTACTTGTTACTTTGATGCTTATTAATGTGGACAGTTTCCATTCTTAAATATATTGTAAGTGTGTGTGTGTGTGTGTGCGCGCACATGCATATATACATGTATGATTCTCGTTTGATGAAAATAAAACAGCCTATGATATATGGAGAGGATGCAGTGCAATTCAACAGTAATTTATATAGTTCAGCAAATTACTGACTGTAATGTGTATACACTTGTTTACTTGAATGGGACTGTATTTCTGCATGTGACTATATTATTAAAACAGAATAGTCAGAAATAATGAAGTTATTGTCCCTTAGTTTATTTATATTCAGGTATAACATTATGTGCATTTATTTTTAACACTTTTCTGTAAATAAGAACCTGAAAGACATTCACTGTGGAGTTTTGTCTTGGTGGAAGATCTTTCTTGGTAGACTTTGTATTATAAAACACATCAAGCCATTCTCTTAGTGTGTATAAGTACATGGAGCAGTCAAGCTCAAGATAAACATTTGATTCTCACTGCTTTGTGTAGTTATACTAAAATGAAACACTGTTTAACTTATTATGTCCTGTATAATAGTGCATGTGTATGGAGGTCTCACATATGCAATAAAATGAATTCAAAAGCATTGAGATTTTTCATGCAATCAGTGAACTCTACCTCCCTTTAGGGGGTGTTTAAAATTTGAATCAATGAATCAAAATTTTTTGAAAATGCGTACAATAAAAACTATAATAGATTGTCTTTAGAGCCAACTAGTGAATGCAACTGACATTTTCAAGTCTCAGTTGGTCCACAACAGAGAATATTCTATTAAGACGGCAAGATTTAGAAGTGCTCAGTATAAAAATAGAGCGAATATAGTGATGCTCTCTATGTATAACTACAATATGATTGAGGAAAATACATCAGAGGAGCATTCTGTTAAGCAATTTTACATATATGGTACAGGTTTACATATGTCATATAGTGAGTTGAAAGACTATGATGAATTAAGATTGTCCATGTAATTAGTAGAAACAAGTGATTAGTAAGAGTGTTTAAAATATGAAAATAAGCAATGTGTGTGTGTGTGTGTGTTATCATCATTGTTTTTAAGTCTGCTTTTCCATGCTTGACATTTTGTTGTGTTCCTTTGTCATCTCCTTTGTAAAGTTCAATGTTCTGAGATAGCTTTTACCACTTGTGCCCTCGTCTTCCACGGTCTTCCTCTCCTAAAGTTTCCTATATACTAGCTCCTTACTAATGCATCTTTATGCATTACATGTCCGTACTAATGCAGTTGTCTCTTTAGCAACTATATCTGATTCCATTTATACCTTGTTTTTCACTCATTTCATCTATACTATGTCTCCCATGCTCACTACATTTAACATACAATGGGGCATACACTTGCTTCATTTCTCTCCAGCCTTCTCTCAACCTCTGCACTCAATGCCTACATTTCACTAACATATAACATTGCACTTCTTACAAAAGCAACATACTGTCTACTCTTCACTTGAAGAGAGAATCCCTCTGTTAATGACAGAAGTGATGTTCTTGAACTTTTTCCACCATATTCTCATTTTTGTTACTGTGCTTTCAGAGAACCCTCCTCCCTAGCTGATTAGGTTGCTTAATTAATAGACACTATCAACTGCTCCTATGGAACCATCAAAACATTTTATTTTGCTAGTGTCTGATACATCTGTCACATAGTCTTTGTTCATTTCTTGCCTGATTGTGATCTCAGTATACTTCTTATGCACCTACACTGTACTTTATGGAGTTCCTACATACTCATGTTTTGCATACTGAGCCCACCATTTGTCTGCTGATGGCAGAATTCTGCTTTGTTTTTTATCCTTCTTGACAATTTAATTTTACCTTGTTTATGCCAAGTCATCTTGATTCTAGGTTTTGTTTCCACATCTGGAATTTCTTCTCTAAGTCTTCTGGAAACTCTGTTATTAGGACTAGGTCATCAGCATATAGGAGTTGCTCTGGACAGCTCACAGAGCTCATTGCCAACTCTTTTTTTTCTAACTCCACCTCTCTACATGGCTTATGCTTCTCTCACAAACTTAGTTTTCTTAGATTCACAGTGTAACCTGTCAATCAACAGATGCTAGGTAGAGCTTATCCTTAGCTAAAAATTTCTCTTGTTTTCTTCATGAAGAGAGTATCAGCAGTACCCCAACCTGACACAAATCTGAAGTGTGTTTCACCTAAGCTGATTCTCTTTCTAATCAATTGTGCTAGTATTTTATCTGTTGCTTTCATAACTTGGCCAATCATTTTTGTACTTCTATTATGTCTTTCTAAAGTATCTCCTTTGCTTTTGTAGCTGTTGATGATTATACTGCCATTCAATTATACAGTGTGACACCTAGAGATAGACTGTATGAGTGATTAACTTGAGCCCTACTTTGTCACATTTTCTCAGCATTTCATCTTTATTCCTGCTTTATTTATCCTTAACTGATTCTTCTATTTAAGTGTATGCTGGATAGTTCCAGTTCTTCCTACACCTTTTCCACATTCAACATCCTCCTGTAATAACATTTCCAAGATCTTTTCTTCTTAGCTGTAGGTAATGGTCAGGTGTCATTTCACATTTTCTCCCAACAGCTTCATTTACTCTTTTACACTACTTTGCTATCCAGAACACCTACTTTTGATCTTCACATTACAGAACATTGGTGATCTTCTCAATTCCCACACAGTTGTTGCATGGCTTCTCTCTTAGCTACATGACATACTTCTTTGCTGCTCCTCCTTCTCTTCCGATCATTCCATACCTGTCTTTTAGCTTTTATGGCTCTATTTACATTGCTATTCCACTACCATGTTGCCTTCTGTTTAGCTGGTGTCTTGCTAAAGTTGTAGAACTGGTTGCTAACTTTCAGCAGTAAAAACATATTGTCCCTTGTGTTATAGGTTTTTTATTTGTATTTCCCTCTTTTTCATTATGTCATCTAGAATCACTTCAAACATATTTAACAGAACGATGTTTTAGTTTCCACATATTCCTTTTCTAGAATGTCTTTTGTCTTTCATTTCATTTAGCTCTTATTCTGAAGTCATTAGTTAGCTTATGTTGAGAGGTATATTCTTCACTGGGGAAAGACTTAGTATTTGCAACTATCTTTCTAGTCTGTTTTCTGGTGTGACAATAAGGTCTGTCTGGCTTGTATGTTTCTCTGATAAGGTGATCAAATGCCTGGTTTATTTCCTGAAGTTTGTATTGTAGATAGTTCATTTGTATCACAGAACTGTAGAAACTTTGATCCCTCTTCATTCCTTGGATATAAATGGATGACCATTATATGTATGTACATGTGTGTGTGTGTGTATTTGTGTCCATATGTGTGTTCATTTATGTATATAAAACAAAAGAATAAATATATCAGTATATTGTTTTTTAAAAAAAACCCTTACCATTCACTCACAAAACCTCATTGCAATATCAACTATGTGATACCTGCCATTCCAGCTCAGAGCTAATATCATGTAGATAGGTGGTGTGTACAGATGACACTGAAATATCACTCTATTTTCTCCAAGTCCAAGCTCTCTTTTTTCTAATTAAATCATAAAAAAGTAAACGATGATTAATAAATCATCAATAAATATCACTAAATATTTACCTCAATGTCTGAGGTATTACTTCCATGATGTTTGAAAATTGAAGGAAGAAAGAGCAATAAAATGCAAAAAAGAAACACACATGATGCAAACATGATGCCTTTTGACAGGAAATTCCTTTTAAGATAAGGCTAACCATTGCTTCTTGCACAGAAAAGTACTTAGTTCCAGTTTTTCAATCCTCAAAACAACACTTTGAATTGTGGTTATATGTGGTTTAGGACTTGCCAACATTTGCTGATATTTACATTATAAGATTTTAAGACTTAAGTTTGACCTAGCCAGGACCAGTACTGGCTGAAACCTTTGTGTCTGTCTGTTTATGCCCATATTCGCACACACACACATGCATGCACATGTATGTTTATGTGGTTGTGAAGTTTGTTTTGCAACCACATTTAATTTGACTGTTGAGCACTTTGGCATCTTAGGAAACTCTCTTCTGCTACAACCTCAAGGTGACCAATGCCTTCTGAGTGGAATTGTTTGATGGATACTGAGAAGAAGCCTATCATGTATATGTGAAGGTCATTTCCACATGTCTTCATTAGCATGTTCTAAGTAGGGGAAAAAGGAGTCCTTGTTTATATTTTCTGTTATGCAAAAGTCCTGTAGTTTCAGTAGATTTCGTTCTTGCTTTCTATGTGTGAGGCTTAGTGGAATGAAAATACCTTACCTTAGAAAACAGGTAAAGATTGGCAAGAGGAAAAACATCCAACAGTAGAAAATCTACCCCAAGTTTCATGTGTCTCATGCCAACATAGAAAAACGGGCATAAAACAATGTGAATGTATGCATATACATGCATATGAATAAAAAAAAAAAACTGTATACATGTATGATCTTGTTTCTTTAGTTTTTGTGAGCCATCATGACTAGTTATGCTGAAGTACTGCTTTCACAGTTGACTGTTCTTTTTCTTTTGTTTCATATCTGCATATATTCAGAAGTCCAGTATTTTATGAGCTTTTTGGTGCCTGTGGTGTTTTTAGTTGCTGGATCAATAAACTGGTAGTTGCTGGTCTAAATTGCTTGTGCCTTTTGCAAAATTCTAATCTAGTATGTTAAAAACATCTAGTTACCTTTTGAAAGTCTCAAGAGTAACTCGAGTCATATTTTGTAATCCATTTTGGATACAAACTAATGCCAATAAGGTTTATGATAGAAGAGTTTGAGGTAAAGGAGTGTTGAGATCTGACAGTATCTTTTATTCCTCTTGTTATTTTTTGTCTGTTGACATATTGTTTCTTCTGGTATTTGTGATGTAATGCACAGATGCACTCTCAATGGTGAAAAACTTAGGTTTAGTATATGTTTTGGTGCATGCTTTTTGCAATCACTCTAGTTATTGTGCAAGCTCTAGGTAGCTAGGAGAACATAGCTATGAACAGTAACTCACTTTGGTAACAAGATTTCCAGAGAATTGACACCACCTTTGAGTCTGTCACAGCAACTGTCCCCAGTACTTAGTCACTGAGTTTTCAACAGGCTGCTGATAGTCTATGAACATGACTAGAGCAGCATAGTGATGACCATATCATTAATATACTTAAGAGTTTTGGGGCATTACAAAACATTTGTTGGAGATGTTTTCCATGTTGTAGGGATAGAAGTTAGTGGTACCGAACAGCAAGTTATTGTCATTCGCCCAGTTTTTATATAACATCTAAGTTTGTTGGAGAGCAATGTTATTACTTGCCACTAGTTTTGCATTTTAGCATAATTTAAGTGTTATCTGCATAGCTCGTGTGTGTGTGTGTAACAGTTTTTGTGTCTTCACATGTCACTGTGTGAGTGAAAATATTGTTTATTGTAAATAATATAACCTGCTGCTCAATAGTTTCATTGTATGTGAAGATTAGTACAATGCAAAAAACATCTTACTTGAAACACAAGTTAGGGTTCATGACAGTAAAAGTATTTGACTGTAGATAACTGCTTCAATAATTCTTATGTAACCCATACTAGCATGGAAATAAATAAATGAACATAAAAACAGCAACAATAATAATGGTGGTGATGGTGTCATCCACTGTCTATACATGTCCATGACCGTGTGTGTGTGTCATTCATTTTACGTTTGTTTCTCATGCTATGATGGATTGGACAGGGTGTTATTTGTAACAGGACTTGTCTTAATGCTCTTTGTGTTGCCATCCTTTGTCTGTATTTTGAGTAAAAGATTTGTTATTCCAGAGGTCTTTGAAAGCACAGAATGACCAATCATAATGTTAGGAAATAATGTCAATATTAACACCGTTTCATTCAAGTGGTAATGAGCATGGTTAATAATTTGGTTAATTTGGTTGATTTTAATTATTTGATTTCTGTCATTTTTTAACATTGGTGAGCATTTTGTAAGGTTGTTGTAGTTCGAATAAATCTATTTCGGAGTATGTTTCTTCAACAAAGCAGATCTTAATATGAAACAGCAAATCATTCTATTTCTCACAATAACTTGTACTTATTGACGTAAACACTCTTAGATTTTATCATCATTGTTGATGCCACTGATCATCATCATTCCTTTAGATTCTAGATTTTATCCTTGTTGTTTATACTGATATTTAGGCTAAGATTTTCAAAAATTCAGCAGTTTCAAAAATTCTATTTGATCTTGATTGCCATTTATTGATTCATTGATTCTTTCATTCACATTCATCTTAAGCATGATTATGTTGTTTTTGTTGTTTCCACCCCTCTAATTTTCACCAGTATAACTGTAAACACTGTATTTCTAAATTTAGCTTATAGTATCATTATTTCTGAAGCTCAATTTTTATATTTAGGTCTTGCTGTATCCCTTTTCTGCCTGCATGCATATATTGTTAACTGGATGAATCTTTATTTAAATAAAGAGGTTTATTTGAAAATATATACATGCCAACAATTCTCAATATTTATAACTTAATAGGAAGCATAAATTCTTATTTAATTACACTTGTAAGGAATATTTGTTAAACTTAGAATAGTAGATTGAAAAAAAGAAACAGTACATGGAATTAAGCTGTTTACAGTACTGAGTACAGTTGAAATTACTTTGGAGGCCAACATAACCTTTTATTCTCTTAAAGTTGATAAAATAAATATTTGTAATAAACAATGGTTAATTTAATTCAATCATTCAACTTGCACAACTCCACTAAAATGTTGGCTTTGTACTTAGTCAAGTGATATTAAATCTCTCCAACTTCACACTTTCAAATCATTATCAACATCAAAGGTAGAAAAATAGGCTTATTATTGAGATTTCACTATTGTTTTCCTTCTCTAGATTTTAGAATATAATATTAGAAATAATTTGTTGGGATACTTTTGTTCAGTCATATTTCATCAAATATCAAATTCTTTACCAATGCATATGAGGATAATGTTACATTTAAGGAATATTTAATCATGGTCTAGGTTGTATTTAATATTTATAGTTAACCTCAACATAAGCATTCATTACAAACCTTATCTTGTTTGAGTATTTTCTAAAGAAACTATTATTATGTTGAAATTTAATTTAATCAATGCTAAATAAAAATGTTAAATTCATTATCAATATCAAAAAGAGAGAGAGTGAAATAGGGAAAGAGAGCCCTCTATCTGAATTGTTGGGTATATTTAAAATTTCTATATATATTAATATATGTTGATTTTTCTTGATAATCAAACAAATGTAAAATAAGTTATAGTAATTTGAGTATTTTCCACTAGATTGTATTGCGGAATTGTTGGTGTCTAGGATTTAAAATATAGTCATTTATTGAATTTCTAAGTGAAGCTTCTTGCTTTTCTGTGTTTTGAAATTTAATAAGCCTCATCCAGTTAGCAAGAGCTGAGCTAAATGAGCTTTTTAAAAAGAAAATTACGTGTGGATATTTGTAATGTTCCCTTGAGAAAACCCACCACTGCTCTTCCAGGCTTTGGTATCCCTCCCCTGTGTCAGCAGAGTTCTGAGCCAACACCGGCTTCTCCTGGTCAAGTTACTCCAAAGGAAAAGACTAAAAAGCGCAAGAAGAAAGCAAGAACACAAGATGGAGGTAGTAATATAACCTCGCTTTGGGGATTATATATATATATATATATATATATGTATATATATATATATATATGAATTTATATTCCTTTCCTGCTGCTTTTGCCTCCCACTGCTTTTCTTTCAACATGAAAATCTCAACCTTCATTGTCTTTTGTTATTTCTTCTTTTTAAAACTAATTTTTATTTTGTTATTTAATAACTAGTATTTTTTTTTATTGTGTCAGACTAACTTGGAGTCTTTTAAAATGATTAAGAAACAGTTGCTATTTGATCCCTTATTGGTGCTTATATTGCTGAATTATACATGATTTCAGTTTGAAAATTTTAGAATATGATAAATATAATTCTACTAAATTTTTAAAAATTGAATTTTGACAGATAAAAAACACATAAGTAATTAAATATATTTTAAATAAATCCTTAACATATGTTTCCTCGATACACTTTTTCTTTGATTATATTTTAAAGTAAGTGAATTGATAATTCTAAAGTGTGTTTAACTTAAAATATGAATTATAGTGATAATTATTTCATTAATTCATATGTTTCAAAATATGTACCATTCCTTTATAATTGAAGTTTTTGAGAACATTACATAAAAACATTTTGAAGGTGAAAAGTTTTGAAAACAAGTTTATGGTTGTAAATTAAGTTTGCTGTTGATTTCCTCCTTTTGCTATATATTTATGTATCATTTAATGTATCTCTGAAAAATAGCAATTAATCATTAATTAATAAAGCATCAAATATTCTAATTTTTTGAATAAGAACTCAAAAGTTTATTTTTATAACCTTTATCTTTATTTCTTACGTTTATTGTACAGTATAAGCTATGTTACCTTTCCCCATTGCTAAAATTAAAACTCTAAGAGTTGTGAAGATATGAAATGTATTTATTTATGAAGCCAAACAAAAAAAACCCTCCTTCTCCCTCCACCCCTATTTCATAAAAGCCAGTTCATTTTAAAAGAATAGAATTATTCTTCTACACAATTTTTATCGGCAGTCCAATACACAATACACATAGCAGAGTTTACTTATTCATTTGCAATTGATGGTTCACTCAGTTATTGGAGTCTTGTGCCATTTGTGATCCTTCAGGCAATTAAATGATGAATCTTCTTTTTAATTGCTTTTTCATTTGAATGTGATGAGAAACTCTAGAGCAGTAAAGGAGTAAATCATCACCTTCAAAGAAATATATGTACATTTTAAAAGTATATTTCAGTTTCATTTTATATAAAAATTGGGGCTATATAATGACTGACCTCCCTCCCTAGTTCTTTAACAAAATGCCTATGATTTGACAGCAATGCTTTAATTTCATTTCCATATCTATTCCATTCTTCCATTCAATTTAAAATTGGCCTTTGATGTAAAAAGTACAGCAAAAACATTAAAATTTTACATTTTTTTACTTCGCAATTAATAATTTATTCTCATTGAATAATCTTTTCCATCATATTCTTGATTAATACTAATTCATGGATATGATTTTAAATTGCATGTAAGCATGTGATAAATGATGGTCGAGTAGACTAAATTTTCACTTTTCCAAAACTATTGTGTTTTGTCTTTATGAAGAACACTTTGACTCTTTAGACATTTTTTTATCTTTTAGATAGTCATTTTGCAGTGAAGTAAGCATTTCTAAAAGAAGCATCCTACTTTAGAAGATGTGATTGTTGAAAGCATCACAAAATATTTGAACATGGCACAAAGAAAAATGACTATAAATTGAAATCATTAACTTAAAAGTACACATAACCCCTAAAACTCTCTAAATGCATACATTTGTTACTGATCTTTTAGTTTTATCCAATATTCAGATAGAGGTGCATATATGCGACCATGTTTCATAACCAAGTAATTAGTGTACTGCCATATCTCCTCTCTAGCATCCTTGAAAAAATTCTTTTGCAATATATTCTTGCTATAGATTTTCCAGCAGTTGACCCCCTTTGCCATATAAGTTCATCCTATTAGTTAGATCTTGTATCTTTTACTTTTTTTAATCTTTAGATTGTAGCCATGCTGGCACTGCCCTGAAGAATTTTTTAGTTGAATGAATTTACCCTAGTACTTACTTTGTTTTTAAAGCCTGATACTTCTTCTATTGGTTTCATTTTGCTGAACTAAGTGACAGGGACATAAATACACCAACACTCATTCTCAAGCAGTAGTAAGGAGCAATCACAGGCACAAAGACACACACACACACACACACACACACACACACACACATGACGAGCTTCTTTCAGTTTCTGTTTACCAAATCCACTCACAAAGCTTTGGTTAGCCTGAGGCTATAGTAGAAGACACTTGCCCGTAGCTGCACACAGTGGGACTGACCCCAGAACCATGTAGTTGGGAAGTAAACTTCTTACCACACAGCTACGCCTGTGCCTATGGTCACAGATATTGTGTAACATGTTTTTGTGGAACACCTACAACTTCCTTATTATTTTTTTAATAATTGTTTTGTGAGCGTGCCATTACTAAAGGCATTTCAGATTATTGATTGATAGTATTAATGTATTCAGAAAACCCTTTAAACTAATGAAATAAAGAATTTATGGTTTGAACCTAGACAATCAGTTAAGAGAGTAATAAATATCCCATATCTTATTTTGCAGAAGCAGTTACTTTGCCTTATTTTGGTTAATAACCTTTTGATTCAGTTTTGGTTTTTAAATATTAGCATAGCTATGTGGTTAAGAAGTTGACTCCCCCAACCATCTGGTTTTAGGAGTCAGTTGCATTGCATGGCATCTTGGGCAAGTGTCTTCTGTTATAGTCAAACAAAGCATTGTGAGTAGATTTGGTTGACAGAAACTGAAAGAAGCCTGTCATGTATATATGTGTGTTTGCATTTCTTTGTCTTATAGTTGTAAACTTGCATCACCATCATACAGTCAGTGCCATTTGTTTCCAGTCTTCCATGAAAATGTGTCTGGTTGTGGAGAAATATTAATTTGCTTGGAAACCATCGTGGTTGGCAGTAAGAAGGGCATCACGCTGCAGAAAATCTGCCTCAACAAATTCTGTCTGACCCATGCAAGCATGGAAAAGTGGACAATATGTTGAAGACAATGATGATGAAATTGTTTCTTTAATTTCAAGTATTTGAACTAAATAACATAGTTGCTGTATCTGATGAATTAGTTGTGTGGGGGTAGATTTTATTTAGAATTTTTTTTTACACTTATATTTACTCTAAGAGAAATATTCAAAATGAAAGGAAATAATGCTATGAACACTCTTATATAAATATATTCTACTCAAGTATATTTGAATGTACTCATTTCAGCATACATTTTTTTTATTCATTTATTACAGTAACTTCAGTTTTGAACAAACAAAAATTTGAGCCATGTTCAAATATATTTTACTTAAATATTTTCATTAAGATTTCTCCCTTCAGATGCTTTGTGAACATTTTTTTGATTAAATTTTTTTTTTTAATTTTCTGCATGCACTCAACAGATATAGTTTATATTTTCATTCAACATTAGAATTTCATCTCATTTTAAAGTTTTTTTTCTTTTTTTTCTGTGACCTAAGTTAGCTCTAAAGTGATTTTTATATCTAAAAATTTCAAGACCTGATATATTTGCTTGCCTTAGGAATTGGACAAACTCTTGGAAATACATCTGGAATTGGCAATGGGAACTCATCAGGATCAGCAAAGCCTTTCAAACCGCCAATGGATTTAAATTTTAAACCTCAATCTGAAACAGATCGAAGAATAATTGAAATTTTGTATACTAATGTGCAACTTCAAAAAGAGGAGCAAGCGAAACAGCAGCAGCAACAGCAACACAATGGTGGGAAAAATTCTGGAAAAGCTCTGGCATCTAGTAACCGTCAGTCTCCAGCAACTAACACTATGGTTCCAGAATCCAATTTAACTGTCCCTCAAGCATCTGGCCAATACTCACAACAATTCCAGCAGCAAAACCTTGGACAACAAGCAACAAATTCTGCCATTCAGCCAGTTGTTCCTACAACCATCACATCATTAATGTCATCTTTGGCGCCTCCTCTGCCCAAATCACCACCCCCACCATTACCACCACTACCTCCTCCCCCTCCTCCACCACCACCTCCACTTCCTGAACATTCTCCACCAGCAGTTCCATCATCTCCTCAAGTTTTACATACCTCACAACAATCTAACAATGGGCAAGAAGTGGATTCTAAAGAGGGCTTAACAGTGTCTAACTTTCCACAATCTTCATCTTTTTCTTCCACTTCCAATTTATCTTTGGATGGACAGCGGATTAGCAGTACTAATGTGAGGAGTTTTGTTAATCCTACTGGATCTGAGGCATACACCAAAGATTCCATTAACAAAGGTTAGTTATTTTACCACTTGAAAATTCGGCCTTTTTTGCCATATTAACCATAGTATTATAATTGGATTTTATGACTTGTAAGTGATGGCTCAGAAACACAAAGTAGATAGATATTTGATATTTGTAATATATTGGACTTTCTAAAGTTTTCACTTCAAGAATTATAACTAAAAATACCAGAGACTAATACAAATTTCATTTGTTTTCTTTTTTTTCAGTCAGTTGACTGCAAAGAAGAAAATAAATTTAGAAATCTTAGTATAAGGGTCTGTGAAATTGATATATATATATATATTGCCTGAAATGGACTGGCTAGCCATTTAGATTTACATACCCAATTGAGAGTTGTCCTCTAAAATTCAAATTTTCCCACTTTTGATTAGAAATATTCCAGAGGGCTTCATCTTTTTAATTGTTGTTGTTTTTGTTGTTGTTGTTGTTGTTAACATGATTGGGTATTATAATATTTGAATCCCTCTTGTACAGTTTTACTTTAAGCATGTTTTATTATATCTAATATTTGAAACAAACCTTCTGTATGAAATTTCTCTACAAAGTATTTTCTGTTCGCCAATTAAAAATATTTTGTTTATGCAATATACTCTAAAATGATGATTTTAAATTAATTCTCTTATGAGATTTCATATTCTACTATCTTACAGTTTACATTTTTATATATATTTTGACTTTGTAGATTATTTTTATGTAATCTAAAGTAAGATGTTCATGAGAAAAAGTGTCATAATTTGTTAATTGATATTTGCTATTATGGAAAATAAATGCAGTTTATAGAATAACATGTAGAAAGGCTAAATTACGTAATGCTTTGATGAGTTTTGGTAGTAAGATTTAAAGCAATAAAAAATATATAGGAAATACAGGTATGTCATTTTCTTATTTCTAGTTCTGTATGTATTCATAATAATAGTGTTAATATTTGTTTTATGGCTATGAATTATCTGACACAAAGTTTATTTCTCTTTATTTTCTCACTCTTTATTTCATCACTAGGTGTTCCTATGCATCATCTTGGTGTTGATGTTTCAGCAACAAATACTTCAGTTGGATCCAGTTTACCAATTACTACACTTTCTCATGTCCACATGCAGCAGCAACAAGCTGCCTCACATGTGTCAACATTTAACATTAAAAAGGAACCTGAAGATGTGGTTTCTTTACCTGGTATGTTGCTTTCAGAAGTTGTTACATCTAAATTATATTATGCCAATCAATTTACAATTTTAAGTTTTAATATTAATTTGCTTAAAATAGTAATTTATTTATCAAATTCTTCATACATTTTATATGTCTGTGTTTGGTCATTTCCATTTTGTATTCAGATGGAATGTAATGCCCAATTTTTATTTGTAATTTCATTAAAATCAATTTTTTGTAGATAAATGTGAAGTAAAGAGTGAGATTGATGCTGTTGCAAGCATTGTTGATTCAAAGGGTAACCAGAACGTGCTACTGAAGCAGTTGCTGGCTTCATCAGCTCATAATCCTACAAGTGCTGTTGCAGCTGCAGCTGCAGTGGTTGCAACAGTGAATAGTAGTGCAGCTGTTCAGGCTCCTACTAGAACTACTCCATCAGCCAGCAGTCGCACTGAGGTATGTGACTAGTTGCTTAACTTTTATTGTGTAAATTCAACTAGAGGCCCACTAAATTTTTGTTTTCTCGTCTAACTTTCAGAAACTTCCAGAACTGAGTTTTCTTAAATGAGTATGCACGAAAATACCGTAGTTTATTTGTAAAGTTAACCAAGAGTTGTAGAAGTTAAAAATATATAAGATTGGGTTAAAGTTGAAGAGCTTGAATACTGCTCACAGTTTAGACTATTTGGTACTGGAAATTGAACTTTAAAAGTAAACTATTTGAGATGGAAATAGAAAGATCATGGTTAATTGAAACAACGACTTATGTATATTATTAACTGAACAATAGTTGAAGTAAGTTTAGTTACAATCACGTGCTACTAAATTATATACCATTAAACACTCAATTTGTCTGTCTACTCTTTATGTTAACATCACTGCCATAAACAAGTGAAAAATGATATTGATGACTATGAGATGGTAGATAGTCAGAACTACTGTAATATGTTAAATCTATTTGTTCTTAACCTTTTTCAAATTCTCTAAACCATGCTTCAAACAAAATAGCAAAGAAATCAGATGTGAGGTGAAAGAAAAGTCAAATATTTAAAAATTTTAATAGAATGGAATCTAAAATTGAAATTACTTCAGAAATGCATTTTGTAAATAATTACATTCAGTTATGATATATTTATTTCTGTATTTAATCTATTAACATTTGTTTAATAATTTATATGATAATTTGTATGTTTAGAAATGATTTAATTAAATGTATTATTAAAATTGTAGGAAGCTGATGAAGACAGCTCCTTGACTCCAGATCAGCTGCGTCAGCTGGAACTCATTGACAACATGCCCCTATGTAAAGAAACTGTGATTAATGAAGAAAGTGCTGAGTATTGCAACTTGAATGTTGAAGAACAGGCTAAGTTATGGGGTAAGAATTATTAAGATGTAATGTAATCAACATCTATTTGTTTTACTATAAGTAATGGTTATGACACAAAAGACCAAGGAAGTGACTTTATTGGACAGGTATGTTAAAATACATCTATTTTCACCAAACACTAAAGAAGCTTAGAGTCAAAATATTGTGAACAATCATTCTACTTTGAATTAATATTTAATTACATTTGCTACAACTTTTTTTCTTTTTTGCTACTTTCCTGTAGAATTTCACTATTTATGATATTGTTTTTTTTCATATATCTGTTATTCTTCAACTATAAATTACAGTGTATGTGTCACTCTATTTTACTGTCATCACATCCTCATTATTTTGTGTTTCCTTGGCTAGTATGTGTGGAATGGGTCTTGTATTTTTTTGTAAAAGACATCTTGTCTCTGAGGACAAATATTGTCACACACTGTTAGTTCTTATTCTGTCTCTCTTAGAAAAGCCCCCCCCCCCAGCATCTGTCATTTACCTATATTGCACAGTAATCTGTCCTTAACATACTTCTCATATCCAACTTTCCATATTATTGCATTAGATCTTATAAACGTTTTTAAGCAAACAAAGAGGTGTGAGAGGGCACTTACTCCTTGTAATAGTTTATTTCATTCATTTGTAGCTGAGGTTTGACTCTATTGCTACTTTGAGTAACAGAGTTACACATAAGCTTCAAATGAATAAATGAGCTCTATGTCTACTAAGTACTTTTTCTTCTAGTTACTTACCCAAGCACATATAAACAAAAGACAGCAGAATTGATATCAGGAATGGAAACAAATAAATGCATACTGTGGAAGAAGCCTCAGAAAAACTTGTCATGGAGAAGAAAATGAGGTTCAAAGTTTTCTGAGTAGGTAATAGTATTAGGGTGGGTGGAATAGGAATATTACGAGCAGAGAAATAGAGGTAAATCAAGTTGTCGTTATTATCACTATCGCCACTATTGTCATTTTTATGTCCATTTTCCATGATGGCATGGGTTGGATGGTTTGACAAGATCTAAGAGGTTGGGGTACCATGTCTTGTGGTGACATGGTGGCAGCATGTACCCTCGAGGTAACATGTCCCAGAATGTGAATCAGCAAGGGTGGGTAGGAGGGAAGAGTGAGATGGATATAAACATGAGTTGGAGGTAGTCAGATGCATATAGGTGATCATACCTGAATATGTATAATATATTGGAGCGTCTCTTATAATAAATTAAATTTGAGTATTACTTTTCACTTGAGTAAAAGAGAATGAAATGAAATTGTATTATTTGCAGAGAAGCGGAAACAGGAAGTTGCACTGAAAAAGAAAAAAGAAAAGAAAAAATGCATTGTTGAAGAAGACAAAAAGGGAAAGAAAAAGATAATTTCTGAATTTGGAATGAAAGAAAAAAGGAAAAAGTCCCAGAAAAAAGAAAGTGAAGGGCAAGGACCCAAAAAAAGAGCAAAAAAGTCTAAAAGCTCTGAAGATTATGATACTTACATAGATTCCTTCATGGCCCAGTTAAAAAATATGCCAATGGTATCCTTACAAGAACCAACTGTGAATATTAATCATCATATCTGTCCAGTTGTTGGTTACTTCAGTGGTAAGTTTTTTCAATAGAAATTTCTTTATTTTTTTTATTTTATTTTATTTTTTTTCAAATATGGATTCTGCTATGATATTGCATTTTGTAGTTTTTACATTAAATTTTTTATAGTATCATAAATCAGTGGATATGAATGTTTAAAAATGGAATGATTATTATGTACATTGATATGAATGGGCTTGCTTCTTTAAATTATATCAGCCATGATTCTTCAATATCATCAAAGAAATTATCACTAAAACAGAGCAAAAAAGTGATGGCATCTTCTGTATGATAATAACAACTCTTATTGAATTTTCTCCTACTGTAAATGCAGTATTGTCTAGACAAGGAAACAAAACTGTTACCAAACTTCCTCTTCTTTATCTTTCATTATTGTGATACTTATAAATGTATACAGACAAACAAATGTTATATTTAAGGATTGTTATCAGTAATCCAGGAATTCTTTGAGAAAAAAAGAAAAAGAAAGAAAGAAAAATATTTTTAGTAATTAGTATTCTGTATACATTAATGTAACTAAATTCTTTTTTGTCAACAGCTTTTATATGATCTTTCTTTTGTTCAATTTTCAGATGAAAATCGTTTATCAGGGTCCTATGGTGCTGGATATTTGGAAGGTGCGGTTGATTTCTATGGCAGCACAACTTCACACAGCCATGGTAGCTTAGCTCAGATACCCCAAATTCTACCTCCTATGCCTAATAGTGACATCCTAGCTCGGCGAAAGTTCCTCAGTGATGGTGAACACAAGCAGTATCCAGGTTCTCTTCTTAGCTTTTCCAACTGGCATGATCTGATGCATGCTGATGAACAATTGGATTTTAAAGAGCATCTTGGTTAAAGCTTAACATTATTAAACCAACAAATTAGTTCTAATAGTTTCTTAAGTGACATTTTAACCAATATTGCAAAATCAAACAGAATTATCGATATTATTATAGCCCTACTTTTTCCTGATGTGTACATTTCTCTTTGGTGTAGGGAGGATAGCCAGAGCCTATCTTATTCCAACATGCAGGAACAATGGCTTTACTAGTCTAATAAGTTGACATTAGTTTTTTAAAATGATATAGTAAGTAGTTCCAGATAGTCAAAAGTTGTTTAAGAAACTAGCAATCTGGATTTAGTTACTTCAGTGTGTATTTTCAGAATCAATCTGTTATGGTCAATATAAACATAAATTAAAGGTCAAATAGTAATATTTTAAAATTGCATGTCTTTTAATATGCTTTCATAGATACTAATCTGTTCAATATTTAAGTAAAACTATATAAATAGAAAAAAAATTAAAACATTTTAATTTCAAAAACATTGTATTTGATATTTTAATTTTTATGATGTTAGGTATTATCTTTACGTTCTTGCAGGGAAACTGATTTCTGCTTTTTTGAAAGAAGTCTCTTTAAGATAATTAAATACGATATAAAGTTTTATCTATATTTGAAACTTGTCAGTTGTTTGAGCAAATGTGTGTGTAATACCTACCCAGAAGTATTATAATGATTGTTAAACCAATACAGTTACAACAAAAATGAGACATTGATTAGTCTGTTACTCTTTTAGTAGTTCTAACCTTCTGGCTTTGGTCATGGCTGAAGCAAGATATTTTTTTAACGTATTAGTAAATATCAAAGTATCATGTAAAACTATTTGCATTTAGTCATAGTACTTATCAAATCATTTGCTATAAAATAAGTTGGGCAGTTATTGTTTAAAGGAAATTTCAATAGGCTTACTACATACACCTATTATTAATTTATTAATATTTTAAAATTTCATTTTTTCAATAACATTTGAAAAATTTATTTTGAATTAAATTTTAACAAATTAATATAATTGTGTGCTTTTAAAAGGTTATTTGTAACTATAATTATTCTATAGAATGTTATATAAAATTGTGGTGTTTCAGTAACGAATAACTTAAACTTCTGTTCTTAAATATTTAGCTACTTCTGTTGTAGATTTTTACCTCTATATAATGGTCTTTTATTTCTGGTCTTATCCTTTATTAATGTCAACTATTTGTGGTGTCAGTTTTTTAAGCATTAATAAAGTGGCTTTAATAGCTTTAGTCTCTATTACTTTTCCTACAATTTCATATTATTTTGTTTACTATAGGTTACTTTAAGCGTTTGTAGGTCAATATAAGATTTTTGAAGAGTTTTCTCATTATAGGTTTACTTTGAAGTAAAATTAATTGGTTTGTGTTTCTACTTAATGTTATTGATTATAAATTTTAGTTATCTGAGTGATGCAGTTATCTTTGTCTCTAATTACCTCTCTGTGGCAATGCAGTTTATTTTTACAAATACATATTTTGAAAGAAATATATATATATTTTTAATTAAGTTTGAAATCTAAAAAATGAATTAATTTAATTACTTTGAACTGTAGCTAATTACTGTAGAAATTTTAAACAGGTTTTGTTTGGAAAAATCATTTGGAAATAAGCACATATTCTTTCATAACAATACATGCATGCATTATATTTAGTGTAATAATTCATGTCATGCTAGTTGGAAAAAGTTGTATGATTTGATTATTTGATTAAAAGTAATTATTTTTTAGGAGTTTAGCCAAAATGATACTTATAAGTGGCCATGATTATATTCAAATTGAACATGATTTAAACATATTTTTGCTATTTTGTAACTTCATGGAATTATGGATCACTTACTAAAAAATACAATTTAAGTCTAATTGATATTTTTTAACTGCTTAAATTGTTACCTATACGTATACTTTTTGAGATAGAATTGGAAATTGCTTTCAACTAATCTCCAGATTACACTAACTAATCTCTTTTTTCTTATATGCTTTGTTGCCATTTATAGGAATTAAGTTGTTGCTAGGTTGTCAGCTATTTTGATTACATTAAATTGTGTGTTTGATTGTATTTCATATTTACCACTTCATGCCCCATCCTTTGAAAATATTTTGAAAATCTGAGCTTTTTTTTTAATAAAAAATAGAAGATAAAGGAAACTATTTAATAGGTATCAATTCCAGTAATAATTCAGTTTAACCATTCTTGTCATGTATGTTGTAACAGTCAGTTCATCATATCTTTACAGATGTGATCATGAACACACACACATACAGAAATTTTTGCAATGCATCATTTCTCCTCATTACATATAAATCAGTGTTTCCTTTATCTTTTAATATAACTTTACTAATTGTATGAATTGTATGATATTAATATTCTTTAAATGTTATTGTGAAATGTAATATTTTCAGTATCTCTTTACTTCTTGCAGTAAGCTCTCAAAGATTTATAATTTTTTTCCTTATTAATGACAGTTTACAGTGTAATGAAGAAATTTAAATGAAGTTTATGTTTACTTATTGTTAGTTGTAATTCATTTGTATTGAAAAAACAAACAAAAGAAACATTTTGTAAGTTTAGGCATGAATAATATTTACAATGGAGTGGAATGCTTTCTTTTTTCTATAAAAAGAGAGTGAGAGAGGAGCAAACGTGTTGATCTCACACGACCATATTGTTGCTTGATATTAAGAGCCTGATCAAATTAGATTTCTTCTAGTTACATGATAATATTTTTGCATAATGATAATTTTAAATATGTTACCCTATTAATCTTATAGAGAGAGAAAGATGGTGTGAAAAACATGTAAAATGCTACTGATAATGATACATAAAGCTGAAAATTGTATGAATAAATGAGAGAATACAATCTGTACCTTTGAATCATTTAGCTTGGATTAGGACTGGCTTCATTTACGAATATAAGCATAGCTAAAACTATTTCTAGGAACTTGTATCAGGTTGATATACTTCTATTTTGCTAACATTGATCCCATTTCTTGCATAACTTTTAGCAAAGTCAGCCTGCTTCAGCTTTCCATTAAAAGGTAAGCTAATCTCCCTTCTTTTCTAGTAAGAGAAAAGAAGAGCATCTAATCTTGATCAAATAGCAGTAAAAGTCTAAATGATTTAAAAGGAAATCATTATAAAGATAATTTATCATTATTTATCCTAGCCTTAGAAAAATCACTTTAGTGAAGTGAGAGGGTGACTGGAACTTCTTTCCTCGACCCTGAAGAGATTCCCTCATGGGAACCAAAGGGTTTAAGCTAAATGCTGTTAAGGCTTTTAGTGTGCTGCCTTTTGCACTCTACTGTTTTAAACATACCTATTAAGATAAAAAGCATTCAATTAAATTTCTTGCTTCATATCTGATTTTTTTTTTTCTTAATTGGAATTTTTTTTTAATGCTACAAATATATTCACTTTATCATTGACAGTGATAAAGTTGCAAAATGTTTGTTTTTAATATCATTATGTATTAGATTTTGTCATTTGTATCATATTTAAATTGCAGAAAATCTGATTAATAGAAGTTAGGAAAAAAATTTAATGCATACTTATTTTAACATGTTAAATTGAAATTTCAACTTTAAAAAATTTATTTATTCTTTGGGTTTATGGTAATTCTAAAATACTGCTGTTCTCTTAAGATTGTTTGATAATTTGTTTAGCATTTGAAACGAAATTGAATAATTTACAGCTCCTGTAACAGAACAACAAAGATATCATCTCACTACAGAACAAGTAGCAGCAGCTGCAGCAGCCAGAGCAGGTGTGAATGCTGGAGGTACTGTGACAGCACCTGGCAACACTGGAGTTACTGCATCAGCCAATAAAAACACTAGTGATTGGTTACAAGCAGGAAATACCTCTGTGGTTGGACTTAACTATCCTAAATATACACCTGTATTACCACCTCCACCACTCATAGAGCCAAGACTTGACCATCCTTCCAGGTAATTCTGTTCTATTTATAAATATTTTTCATTATAAGAAAGTCTGTTATTTCATAATGAAATTAATGAATTTTAATATAACTATTTTAATATAATTATTTAATATAAGTATTTTTAGTTAATTGACTTTTTGTAATATTTTAAAAATTTTATTTTAGATCAAGTGATAGTCCAGATACAATAATATCTTCATCTTCCCCTGAAACTGTTCTTGAAGGAGATGATTTTCCAGCTTTACGTCCTATAGATCCAGCTGTTCGGGAAACATCTTCCCCTATTTTGCCTCTTATTCAGCCCATCCCAGTTCGTCCATGTATCACATCAGTTAAAGAAGAAAATAAATTATCATCAGATTTAGATACTAAAATTATATGCAAGAAAGAAATGGATCTTGTTTCCAGCTGGCCTGAATTTAGCTTAGGAGAGAAAACTCAGAACTATTCAGATTTAAGTGGCAAGTTAATAGAAAAGGACAGTCTATCAGCCAAAATGCCAACATTGTCATCAAGTCTTGCTCGACCCTTTAAAAATCTTACACAGCAAGTATCTGTGACACTCACTTTGAAAGCAACTGCTGAAGATGACATTGGAGGAGTTATTTCTGCTATTGCTGATCTGTTAAAGATTGCTGTGCCTCCTTATGAAATTAGTGAAACTCCTTCTCCTGAAGTATTGAAGTATAATATGACACGTAAGTATATAAATTTGTTTTTTTAAATTTCAGGATTTAAATTATAAAATGTAAAGAAAAAAATGAATAGTCTATATGTGATATAGTTAAAAATGTGGTTTCTTAATTTAGTCTTTCATAAATATATTGTGGCATTTGCATATTTTTATTTTGACTACCTGTTTCATTTGGTGTGGTTCAAGACAGTTTAATAAGATTACCATGTTTCATTTAGTTTATTATATACGGTATACCATATAGTTCAGCTTTGACCCAGCTTGTGCCCGATTGGGTAAATGTCTAATATATTTTTAGGCTGTGATGTAGTAACAAGAAACATATATTTTAAATAAACAAAAATCAAATATGTTTATATTTCTAAAATATTCAGGTTTTATATTCTGTAGGTTGGGCTGTTAATTTATAAATATATTTCAAATTATTACCAAAATAAATGGTCCAATTCATAGAGCATAATTATAGACATCTAAACAAATTTAAATGTGAAACTGGAAGTATAAATATTATCTTCCCTGGCATTTAAAAGTTTGATCTTAACTTTCCAAAAATATAACATTTTAGAGGAGGAATTTTAATGAGAACTTACATATATATTGACTGCACATTTTGTGTGAAATTTAATTGTCTCGTGATTTGACATCAATGCGCGTGAGCGCACGCATGCACACACACACAAAAACAAACAAACAAACAAATGTTTAATCCTTTAGTATTTAGATTACTCTGTCAAATGTAATGCTTAGTCACATTGTTTTGAATTAATCATACATTATCTAATAGCTTCAAAATTTTGATGATGTGATTGTTTAGTTTTAGAGTGACATTGTAGGGTATGTGTGAAGGGCCAGATCTGGTTGGTTTGAGCATGAAACAGATAGAATATTTGGGCTGGATATGGCCAGTTTAAATGCTAAAGGATTAAATATGAAACTATGAAGTTACCTTTTTTTGTGAATGTTGATGTTATTTAAAAGTAAATTTTAGTATAATGTTGCTATATGTTTTGTATGTGTTTGCATATGCACATGCTTTTAACATGTTTCCTGTATTTGATAATATTTACTTTTAGATAAAGAAGAAGCTGTTAGTATACAATCAATCCAGTCCATGGTGAAATCAAAGCCTAAATTCTGCCGGCATTGTGATTGGGCTGTATTAAGTCCTGGGATTCGCAAGAAAAAAACTGAATTACCCTTTATTACAAAAGAAGAACAGGTGATTGTTTCTTCATTTAAGTCGGTTTTTTTTTTCCTTTAAAATTTGTTTAAATTAAATGTTAACTATTTCAATTTAGTAAGCAATGTTCTTGCATCACTATATGCCTCAAACTAATAGGATAAAACTTTTCCTAAAGTAATAACTTACCTGATATTATTGGCATTTCCAAAAATGATGAGAATTATCATGAAATTATTAGTTTAAATTATTTTTTTTTTTTAGTATCGGTCATAAGTTATTCTGTTTGATAATATAAATCCACCAGCAGTCTTCTCATATTACACTGTATTGGTTCTTTGCCTCTTTAAGAGCTTAGAATTCAGTAATCTACTCAAGGCCCTTAACTTCACAATAACAGTGTAATTTCTGACATTTTCCACTCTTTTATACTGCTGATGTGAACCTAACTTTCATTTTGAATTCTTTTGTGGAAAAGAAACCTTACTACCTCCCAATTGAGTCTTAAAAACACCATGTATGGGATCCACATTGGTGATTTACTTCTTAACCCTTTCGTTACTATATTTCTAACCAAAATACACCCCTTATGTGTTTCAATTAATTTCTAACATAATCATAAATTTAGTCTGGTTTCATTAAACAACTATAACTTTTTTATTTATCAATATATTAATGTGATTTTTGGAAGATAATTTAATGAAATGTTCTCAACCAATACTATAATTGTTGTCACAAAGTGACTCTAATTGCAGGTAGATACAGGTAAATTCAACAAAATATAAAATTATTAAAATTTTGTTCAAACATTGCTATAGAAAATGGGTTATTAGCTAATATTCAATTGGGTATACAACAAAATTTTACGATAGAATTTGTTATTCTGGGTAACTTTCTGATACCCATAATAATATTTATGGCAAAATAGTCTTAATTTCATTTAAGGTTGTGGGAAACCACTAACTATCCTTTATTTCGCTTTGTTTACATTTAGCGTAATGGTTCGTTTCCGCCATAATGATTTCAAATAGGCTCATTCGAAAAAGTAAAAAGAAATAGTCTAAGGCTTTACTCTCCTGGGAAAGATTGTGGCTTGGTCCAGTTTCTTCAGAAAAATCACAGTTTTTAAATTTTCACTCCATTCAGGTGCCAATTCATTTTCTTTATCGCTGTCGGAGCTCTTGGATTCACTGTTTTCACTTTCGGAAAATGAAACATCAGATTCATTATCAAATACCACGTGCTTTTTTTTTCAGTCATAGAGTTAGATTTATCAAGGTCTTCAGTAGAAAATCCTTCGAATTCTGACTCGCTGCTTGATATAATGAAATTCGTATCCATTTTTTGTCAGAATTACAAATTTTGAAAACACAATAGGAACAAATTTCGGAAAAAAATCTCCCAAAATTCACGGAATTAAAATTACACTTCGATCGTTGTACAAAACTGTATATGAAATGTTTACGAAGTATAATACGTGTTTTCACGAATGTACTAAAGAGATTTGCTCTGATATTCTCATTTAAATATGAATAGGTAAATACGGGCGGGTTTGGTCACATTAACCAATATTTTTTTCGGGCGACTTTGGGCGGTTTGGTAACGAAAGGGTTAAACTCTTTAGATATTATCAAAATACATTTATCTGAAAGAGGCCAATCAACTACATTACAACCCCTGGTTAAAATCTTTTTATATTGCATATAAATATCATGTTTGATTGAAATTTTTCATGAAACCGTTTTAATATTTTTCATTGTTAGGATTCTGAGGATGAGGAAATTACATTTTGCAGTAAAAATTGTTATCTTCAGTTTGCTATTACACATCGTTCAGCTTTACCCGAAGAAACAAAAGAAGGTGGTGATATCATTGAACATAAAAGTGCTCTAGCTGATCATACTACAGTAAGTTCAGTTGGAGGAACAGTAACTGCTACAACTTCTACTACCACTGTAGCTACAACCACCACCACCTCTACTGCTGATGCAGCAGCAACCACTGCAGTCACAACTACTGTGGCTGTAACAACCACAGCAATTTCAAAAACTACAACATCTATAGCTGCATCTGAATGCACATCACCTCAAGCTAAAAGAGAAGAAAATGTTACTACTAACAGTGTTAGCAGGCTATGTGGTAAGCGACGCCGCAGAAGTAGTAGCAACAGTGTTGAGTCACAGTCAATGTCTTCAACATCACCAGTACCATCACAAGTGAGTTTATTGAGATCTTCATATGTTTTCAGATCTAATTTTTAAAATTATTAATATACTAAGTTGTCATGAACATTTCTTTGTCATACTTTCAACTTCTCTTTAACACAATTTTTGTAAAGAAAAGTATATGACGAGGTGTTATTGAGGTTCTGGAAAAAACAAAGTAAACATTAGCAGGATTCAACTAAAGCAATGAATCCAAATGGTTTCAAGAATATCATCTATCTATCTATCACTTCCATCAACTCAGATGGAAGTTATTTATTATCCTTCTTTTACTAATTGAATATTTGAAATTATTTATTTTAGGATGATCAGTTATTTTAATATTTTTCATAACATTCATCTTTATCCTTTTTTTTCACAGTCTTTGGCTTTTTTTTTTTAATCTCTTAAGTTTTCTTATTTCTCTTCATAAGCCTGCACCCAAAAAATGGAAAGATGTTCGATGGAGAAAGTGGGATATAATTTTTGGAACATTAAAATTACAAACACGAGATGAACTGGATCCTGTAAGTTGTTTTCTTTCAGAAACTGATAAGTTAAATTGATTGAATCTGGAAATGTGCTCTTTTAAAATTAGGATTGGGTTCCAGCAGTTATTTGCCTCTCAACTGAAAAATAAATGCCACTGGATTCTAAATAATGCACCTTTGTAGGAAGTAGGATTGTTTAGATTCAGTTATAGCTCACTAAACTAACTGAAGACATTTTAATAATTGGTATTATTGATATAAAAGTTTGTTAAAAGAAAATAGAATATGAAGATTGTGCAATATATTCTATCGTTTTTTATTGTAGAAGTTTTGGGAATCAATCGGCGTGATCCTTCCTAGAAATCCAAATCTTGAAGATATTCGAAAATGTGCCTTTTGTCATACCCATGGAGATGGATCATCAAATGGACCGGCAAGGTGAATATTGTTTTTGTTAATTTTCTCCTTAATTTTCAGTTGTGTTCATCATTATCACCGTCATCATCGTTTAATGTCCGTTTTCCATGCTGGCATTGGTTGGACGGTTTGACTGAGGTCTGGAAAGCCAACGGCTGCACCAGGCTCCAATCTGATATGGCAATGTTTCTACAGCCCTTCCTAAGCCAACCACTCTGAGAGTGTAGTGGGTGCTTTTTACGTGCCACTGGCACATGAACAAATAGGAGACCCTAGCATCAATCACATTTGGATAGTGCTTTTTATGTGCCACCAGCACGGCAGCCAGTCAGGGAGCACTGGTATTGACCACGTTCAGATGGTACTTTTTACATGCCACCAGCATGGGATCCAGGCAGTGGGCATTGATCACGTTCAGATAGTGCTTTTTACATGCCACCTGCACAGGAAGTTCAGGACAGGAAATTATTTATAACAGTATATTTGTAATAAACTTATTTCCATGCAATTAATTAATGGTAAAAGTTATTATATATGCATGCATGTGCACATGTAAGTGCATTAATTACCTTCCTTTTGTTAATTTCCCTCAGTCAGCACAGAAGATTTGGCCTTATTTGCCATTTCTGTAGATCAACATTTTCAGGCTGTTCATATTGTCAGTATCTTCAAATCTATGATTCCCAATCTCTGTCTAATATATTTATGTATGGCTGAGATATATAAATTCTTATATGTGACAATTTGCACAACATATATAATTCATTTTGGCTGATCTTGTTGACTGTTATTCTGTAGTTCCCTTTATGTCAAGCTGGTTTGTTGAGCAAAATAAGCTGAGTATAAATTTATCCAGTGTATTCTATCTGAGGAATTAGCATGACATTATGGGGAACTCTAGAGTAACAGTTAGGTAGATTAGCACGAATAAATTAATATACTCTATATTGGTATCATGTACTTTTTATCCTACTTAGAAACTCTTGTGTGTGTGTGTGTGTGTGTGTGCTGAAACTATTAAAAAAAATAATTAACTGAAAAACTTTTATCTGCAGGTTATTGAACTTGGATGTTGACAAATGGACCCATTTGAACTGTGCCTTGTGGTCTCATGAAGTGTATGAGACATTAAATGGTGCTCTAATCAATGTGGAACAATCTTATCGACGTGGGCTTTCACTAGAATGTTCTATTTGCCATAAGAATGGAGCAACACTTGGTTGCTTCAAATTCCGATGTTCCAATATATATCATCTTGGATGTGCTATTAAAGATGGATGTGTATTTTATCAAGATAAAGTAAGTAATTTGATTTAAAAAAGAACATTTTAATAGTAATTTTGCAAGGCATGCTGAATCTAGTCTACCCTTTTCTTTAAATGACAACATTGTTCCATGTATGTTGTTCCCAGATTGAATTATGGTGTCTCTGCTAAACATGTTATTACATTATTTGTAATAGACTGCCAGAGTAGATTGACAAAACTAATGTTGAAGGATACCATTTAGTTTAGTTGAGGAATATAGAATGTACCAGAATTTTTGTTATATTTTATCTTAATTATTCCTCCTTTTACAATCTGCAAAATAGTTTTCATCAAGTACAACAAATTCCTGAAAGTTGCTTCCTTTCATATATTTTTTTTATTATATTCTTAATTGCATCTGTTCCTTTATCCAGATAATGTTTCTTGATTACTGGCATAATTAATTCACTGCCAAGTTTATTTTTATATAATACAATCAATGACTCTTTCCTCTTGATACAAAGTTTAATTGAGGCTAATGATTTTGCTTAATTTTCTGTTTTTTAAAGACACTCTTTTGTCCAAGCCATGTTCCAAAGAATAATCAGGAAAATGAATTAAAGTCATTAGTAGTTTTCAGACGAGTTTATGTGTGTCGTGAAGAAGGAAAACAAGTAGCAAGGTAAAATTAATTACTATATGTAAAATTAATAGAAATCATCTGTTTTATTTCAGTTTATTATAAAATAAAATATTTGTTTTACAGTTTTTATTTATCTAATTTTTATGAGGCATGGCAAATTGGTTGAAAATTTTGTAAATCCTATAAAACTATGATTTCATTAATTTTCGCAATATGAGATATTATCACTTAATACTTTTTATAATAAAATCTACGGAATTTACTGTAAGCTAACATCATATTTTGAGTTTTTAATTAACAGAACAGCTTAAAGTATTTTCATTTGAATTATTTTGCAGTATGGTTCATGAGGAAGATAGCCGCTTTACTTTACGCATAGGTTCTCTCATATTACATTCTGTGGGACAGCTTCTACCTCATCAGATCCAGACTGGCAAGTTTCACTCCAGAGAATGCATTTATCCAGTATGTACAAACATTAATATAATTTCTTGAAATGTAAATATGTGCAGTTATATGCATGCATAACTTAAGACAAGGCACTTTAAAGTTTTGTGTGTGTGTGTGTGTGTGTGTGTGTGTGT
Organism: Octopus sinensis; assembly: GCF_006345805.1. Taxonomy (NCBI): domain Eukaryota; kingdom Metazoa; phylum Mollusca; class Cephalopoda; order Octopoda; family Octopodidae; genus Octopus; species Octopus sinensis. The sequence continues at coordinate 55,960,831 of NC_042999.1, read as the reverse complement.
GTGTGTGTGTGTGTGCGCACGCGCGCTGAAGGACAGTAACTCCATGTAAGAACTGGATCAGATCATGACAATCCATCCATCAATTTCCAATATGGGAAGTGGATGTAATGGTGTAGCTGCATGTATGTGTATGTAAATGCTTTTTTTCTTTTCTTATACTTAAAATGAAAATCTAAAGTTAAAATGAAAATACCTCTAGGGCATACTGTAAAAACATAAATATTGGGTAAAAAAAAATAGTATGTTTTTTATGTTTATTTTGATCTACTGAAACTCATTCATTCTGTGATTTCATATTAAAATAGATATTAAAGTTTTCAGATATGCTTACATTGGATATTGAGTTTTAAAGCTTAGAAAAAGCTTACAAATTTGTATGCTAGACTAGTTCACATTCTCAATATTCTTTGAACTCTACTTTGACTTACCATCAACATTTTGAATCTATTACCGTAAATTTGTTTAGGGTAATTAGCACACACCTACTTTTAACCATGAATTTATATTCGGTATTCTGATTAAAGATTCTGAAAATTAGTCACTTAAACCTACAATTGAAAAGTATAATAATCTAAACAGTTTGTTGTTTTTAAAAGATTTCATTCAAATTGGTGCAGTATCGTTTTTCACTAATTCTATCACAAAAAAAGACACCCAAACACTAGAAGCTATTTCTTCAGACAATTTTTCTCTGTAATAAATAACAGTTCAAATTTCATTCTGATTTATTTCATGTAATAATAAATTTCATAAATAGCAAAACTTGACAGTATATTTTAATTTTCTTTCAAGTTGAGTTTTCAACCATAATTACTCAAATAAAATGGTGAAACTTCTCTCTTGTTCTGTAGGTTTCCAAATACTTTTGATAATCCTTAATGTTGCACATTTTCCAAGCTTTCTTTTACCTTAGATTTAAGCAATTTCTATTCTAAATTTCCTTTTCTAATTTTATTCTAAAACATTTGGAAAAAAACAAAAAGTAAAATGAATACTTTAATTTATATTTAAGGTTGGTTTTAAAAGCTCCCGGTTTTACTGGAGCATGCGACAGCTTCATAGGCGATGCCGCTATGTATGTAGTGTACATGACAAAGAAGGTCATCCTGAATTTGTATTAAAAATTGTAGAGAAAGGTTTTGAAGATGTTATAATAAAAGATAATTCACCAAAATGTAAGTTATTAACTTTTTTTATTCTATTTTTTTATTGTATTTTATACCAGTAAATACAGACATAAGATGTATTTGTATTTAGTACCCTAACTTTGCTCTTCTTTATTGATTTCCCTCACTCTTTCTCCCTTAATGTCATTATAATTATCCCATTATGCCATTCCTCTTACTACTTTCCTTACTAACAATCAACATATAGCTACCACTGTCTCCCTTCTGTTACTCCTTCCTATTACTTGTCACTCTGTTTTCCTCTCTATCATACATACTTATGCTTTCTTTTTCTTTCACTAATCTTCACTTGAACATGTTTGATTTGAAAGAATAGAGTCAAACATTTTGTAGAGTGACTCTCTAGTCTTGCAGAGAACAAAGCTAGTGCTGGTGCACCTATATAATGATTCCAGCACATTCTTTAACATGGTTGACAAGCAAGTAAAGACATGGGTTCTTTTCAGTCCTACATTTCTTTGCGATGGAATGCACTCATTACACCCTGTAAAGTGGTTCGTATTAGGAAGAGCTTCTGATCATAGAAACCAGACCAAAGATTAGAATATATGGGTGTGATGTGGCCATCTGATTCATCCAGGAGGAACTGACTAAGACCATGATTACTTGTGCATCCTATACCAGCATGGAAAAGTGGATTACTGAGAATGATGATAACAGTGATTATTCATTCATTCATTCATATGAATTATTTTTTCTTAAAATTTGCTTCCATCTTGACTGCATGTTTATTAACCCTTTTATTACCATATTTCTGTAAAATATACTGCCTCTGTTTCAGTTAATTTTGAAAATAGTGAAGAATTTGGTTAAATAAATTTGTCAATATTAAGCTAGTGTTTGGAACATAAATTAACATGGAAGCTTTTAATTTAGAATACTTTCTTAAAATGGAAAGTTTGTATCGTAAAACAAGGAGCAGTCTTATGTGGGTTGATATGAAAACTGTTAAATTGTTTTCATGCTTATTAAATTATGAAATTTTTGTTTTAGGTGTGTGGATGCATGTGCTTGAAGCTTTACAAAAAATGAGAAAAGAAGCTGAACTAGTAAAAATCTTCCCAAATTTCATAACTGGAGATGATCTTTTTGGCTTGACAGAACCATCAGTTGTCAGAGTAATTGAGTCAGTAAGTAGTAATTAATAGTTTGTTTGTTGCTATTTTGAAATGTTTGTTTACTGCTATTTTGTAAATTTCATTTATACCAAAATACTAAACAAATCTTATATAAATGAACATTGTGATGAAATTAGTAATCATTTACTCCTGATTTTGGTTTTAGGAATGGCGAGAATATTAATAGATAATTCTACAATACTTTAATACTACTGTTGGTCAATACTATAATGTTTTATAATTCTTGTTTCTTGCAGTTACCTGGCACAGATCTTCTACAGAACTACAATTTCAGATTTGGTCGATCAAATCTGATTGAAATGCCCTTGACAATAAATCCTACAGGCTGTGCTCGCTCTGAACCAAAATTAAGAACTCACTTCAAGAAGTACTTACATCGGTTTATATTCAACTTAACATGAATATTATTAACAATGTTTAATCTATAATAATAATAATTAATAATGATAATGATAACAATAATAATGATAATGATAATAATAATAATGTCTGTCTGAATTAGAAGTTTGCTTTCACAGCTGCATGGTTTCAGGTTCGGTCCTAGTGTGTTACCTTGAGCAAGTGTCTTTTATAATCCCAAGCTGAGCAAACCTTGTGAGTAGATCTGATATGCAGAAACTGAAAGGAACAAGCCATATGTGTATGTGCTTGTGTTTCCTTTTTTTGATATCACATGTTAGTTGTAAATGAGTGTCACTGTCATACAAGCAGTGTCGTTTGTTTCCAGTCTTCTGTAAAAATATGTCTAGTTATAAAGAAATATTGCTTGGAAACAAGTAGGGTTGGCAGCAAGAAGGGTGTCCTGTAGAAAACCTGCCTCAGCAAATTTTGACTTGTGTAACATGGATAAGTAGATATTAAAATGATGACAATAATGAGATGTATATATAGATATAAGTAGGAATGGATGTACTCAGTGTACTATAATTTTATTATTCAGGTTTCAGCTTTTATTGGTAATTACATGAAATTCTCACTATTGCATGATCCCACACACAGGTTTCTATGCAATCTGAGGGGACTATAATGTAATATAAAGAGCACATCAGTAATATTAGAAAAGAACATGGGCTTGAACTAGGTATTCCTTTATTATTTTTGTTACAATATTCAGAACATATGATGCTACACTATAAATGCAATCTATTGATGCACCTCATAAGTGCAGATTGCACAATTAAGAAATATTTCTTGTCTGAGGAAGTGTCTGGTCTTAATTATGTATGCTGCACTTATGTGGTGCATGTATAGATTATATTTATAGTGTAACATTATTTATTACTGAATATTGTAAGCTAGGTAACAGATGTAATAAAAGAATACCAGATTCAAACCCATGTTCTTTTTTCATATATGTGTGTGTGTGTTTTTAACTTCTGCTTTCCATGCTGGCATGGGTTGGATGGTTTGACTGACAGCTGGCGAGCCAGAAGGCTGCACCAGTCTCCAATCTGATCTGGCAAAGTTTCTACAGCTGGATGCCTTTCCTAACACCAACCACTCCGAGAGTGTAGTGGGTGCATTTATGTGCCACTGGTACAAGGGCCAGTCAAGCAGTACTGGTATCGGTCATGCTCAAATGGTGCTTTTTATGTGCCACTTGCACAGGAGTGAGTCTGGTGGCACTGGCAATGACCATGCTGGAATGGTGCTTTTTTTTTTTTTATGTGCCACCGGCACAGGAGCCAGTCAGCGGCTCTGGCAATGATCATGCTTGAGTGGTGCTTTTAACGCTCCACTAGCATGGATGCCAATCAGGCAGTACTGTCATTGGCCATGACAGCGATTTCACTTGCCACAACAGGTCTTTGCAAGCATAGTTTATTGTCCAATGATTGAAGGGTATTCTTAAATGGGCTGGTTATACAGCACTGGCATAGGCCACAGTTATGCTTGCTGGGTCTTCTCACTTGGCTTGCTGGGTCTTCTCAAGCACAGCATATCTCCAAAGGTCTCAGTCATTTGTCATTGCCTCAGTGGGGCCCAGTGTTCGAAGGCTGTGCTTCACCACCTCATCCCAAGTCTTCCTGGGTCTACCTCTTCCACAGGTTCTCTCAATTGCTAGGGTGTGACACTTTTTCACACAGCTGTCCTCATCCATTTGCAACAAGTGACCATACCAGCACAGTCATTTCTCTTGCACACCACCTCTGATACTTTTCTCTCAGGGTGCTTACACTTTGTCGTGTATACACACTGACATTACACGTCCAGCGAAGCATACTGGCTTCATTCCTTGCAAGTTTACGCATGTCCTCAGCAGTCATGGCTCATGTTTAACTGCCATGTAGCAGAGCTGTTCGCACACATGCATCATACAGTCTACCTTTTACTCTGAGTGAGAGGCACTTTGTCACCAGCAGAGGTAGGAGGTCTTTTTTTTATGGATTGCTTTTGTGACGAATGACAGTAGCTTTATTACTGTGGCTGGTGACTTCAGTGGACACATTGGGCTACATCTTGTTGGTTTCTATGAGGTTCATGGCTTTGGGACTAGAAATGAGGAGAGAAGAGGGCTGCTGGAGTTCTGTGATGCAGCACTAACATGAGCAAATCAGCCAGCTAAACACCTGATCCCATATGAATCTGGTAGGCACACTAGTCAGATTGATTACATCTGCATTAGGAAATGGGATAGAGAGAAGCTTGTAAATGCAAAGTTGTTTCCTTGGTGAAAATTGTACAACCCAACATAGGTTAGTGGTTAGTGGCTATAGACTTTGAGTTAATAGGATCAGAGAATCAAACCAGTCTGGAAAAGAAAGATATGGAAGCTCAAAACCTAGTAAACAGTCAGAAGTTTAGAGAAATTTCAGTTGAAGCATTTGATAAAGAGAAGAAGAAGTTAAAGATCTATAGCATAGAGGACAACTGGAAGTTCCTACAGCACAACCTACTGAAGGTTACTGTCCAAATGTGTATTTGGTGCTAGATTCCAGCTGACCAAGGGTAATGTAATGGATGGATATGTATGTGAAAATTTTCAGTTTCTGTAATAAAATGAAAAAATACTTGATAAAGGAAAATTTTCTTAAAAGATATTAACTATTTATATACAAACATCCAGTCTATGCTGTAAAATGGTTGGCTTTAGGAAGGATTTCCAACTGTAAAAATCATGCCAAAGCAGACAGTAGAGCTTGATGCAGTCTTCTAACTTGCCAGCTCCTGTCAAACCAGCCAATCCATGCCTGCCTGGAAAGCAAGTAAGTGATGATGATGATACATATTTGCAATATATGCATGTGTGTGTCTGTCTGTGTGTGTGCACACATACACAGAGGGTAGGTAATTATAAGAGTATGAGAAGAGAGTAACAGATGGTTAGAGATAAAGGTAGAAGTGAGTGTAGTGAATCACGAACAAGGGTAAAAGTGAGGTTAGTATGGAGCGGGTAGGTATTGTGAAAGAGGTAGAAGAGATTCCGGAAGGAGGATCTATTTTCCCCTCAAAATACTAGTATCCTGTCATACATGCTCACTGACATTGCAATGGAGCATACTGGCTTCATTCTTCTTTAGTCATTGTTTGTCCTTTGCATTCAGGGTCAATATCTCACTGCCATGTAGCATTTTTGTTTGTACACAAGCATCATACGATTTGCTTTGAGAGAGAGAAAATCTTTTGTTCCAACAGGAGTAATAGATCTATGAACCTTCTCTATTTTATTTTTACTCTAGCAACTGTACTTTTTGAACATTTTCCTCCGCTACTTATTAGTTCACCTAAGTAACTAAAACTATCCACTACCTCTATAAAGACTCTAAGGCATTCAAGAAAATCTGTTTTTAGGTGTCTTTAGTATTTATTGCTTCCGTGTATTTTCCATAAGCAAAGACTATTTTCTCTGTTAACCTTCCTCCCATTCCACTGCACTTCTTGTATGTCCATAACTTGCACTTGGTACACTGTATGGTATTCTTGCCTCTACCTTTTCTGCTTGACAATCAGGGTCATTTACCTAATGAATAATATTTTATTCTTATAAATTTACAATTTTTTCTACTGAAATATCATATCTTACCCCACATACTAAGCCAGATTGAAATCATTTTCCTTACTCTAACTATATTTCTTTGCAGACCTCATACATTGCAAACAAGTATCACTTCCCGTTCTCTGCCTACCACAGTGACAGGTGTCAGTGGTGATGTTAATTCCCCTTACATGAAGCAATTTGTTCATTCCAAATCTCAACAATATAGAAGATTGAAAACAGAATGGAGGAATAATGTCTATTTAGCTCGTTCCAGGATACAAGTATGTTATTTTGATTTACTTAAAATTATAATTTTTTTTTTCATTTTACTAGTTAAAAGTTTTATAATCTTTGTAATTTTTTGTTATTATAGGGCCTTGGTCTTTTTTCTGCACGAGATTTGGACAAACATACAATGGTGATTGAATACATTGGAGACTTGATACGTAATGAAGTTGCCAACAAAAGAGAAATAGTATATGAAGCTCAGGTATTAACTCAAATTTATCTAACTTTAATTACCTTTGGTTCTTTGGTTATTTGTGTCTCATGTTTGAGAATAAAAGTTTAAAATTTTTTAATATTTTGATAAATATAGTTGTAATTATAAAAAATTGTTTAATTTTTTTGACATTTTTTACTTGTATCTTAAACTGTGTGTGCTTGGAAGTGGGAAAGAGAATAATCTTAATCTGTTTAATTAACTGAAAAATCAGTTTTAGAAATTAGATATGAATAATTTTAGATTGCTCTCTACAGGTAAGTCAAAAGAGAATGTTATTGAGATGTTGAAAATCAGTTATCAATATTTAGCTAATGATTATCTTTTATGACTTACTAGTATCTCCATTATAAGCTGCTATGAAAGTAAGGAAAACAATTTTTCTACATTAATTTTCTGTCTATATTTATATGCTGACAAGTGATTAGATAAATTTGTACTGTCCTTTGTTAGCACTACTAACTGCTGATGTTATAAAGAAGCACATCAGGATTTTGAGTTATGTGCATAATTATATATTAATACTATATTAGTGTCAGGAATTGTTTAGTTCAAGGTAAATAATTATTATAATAGTATATTAGTACTGTATATAGTATATTTATGTTAAGGGAATATTCACTTTATTTTTGATAAGCTCAGTTCAGTAATGTTTGAAACACTTGCTCTTGTGCATCGTGCTGGTCTCTCATTGTAGGAGCCAGCAGTAGTCACTCATCATGTGTGGATTGAACTGGCCTTGATACCTCATTTCCATCTCGTCTTGGTGGAACCTTTTACCATGCTCATCACTAATGGCACCAACATTCGTTGGAAAAAAATCGAGATGAGAATGCAAAATGTGCATTTTAAGGGACATTCAGCATCCTGTTCTTTCATGCTCTGTTAGCATGTTGTTTATTAAATCAGCATAGTTTTCAGCTCTATGATTTCCGAGAAAGTTCTGTACGACTAACACAAATGAATCCCATGCCATCAGCTCAACTATATTCAGTTTTATCTCTGAATTTGCTATCAGACATCAATTCTCTGATCTCAGGTCCAATGAAAATGCCGGCTTTCAGTTTTGTGTCACTTTTCTCTACACCAAATTTTACTTTTAGGTACTGGAAGTCACAACCATCATGTGTCATTACTTTTATGAAGTTTTTTCTTGTGGCTGAGTTTGATGTGAATGGGTGGAAAATCTTTTGTGGGTTTACCAGTGGCATATGCTGCACATTGTACCAACCAACTATGCACTCATCTCTTTTAGATCACTATTTTACAATGTAATGATTGCTGTCGTCGTGGCTGTTCCACACAAGAAGCATATATTTTAGTATATCCTAGCTGCAGTCCTAGCGGGAGGGAAATCATTAAATCACCACAAATATTCTACTTATGAATTGAGTAATTAACTCCTTTCAGAATGGGTTCCATCGATTCATAAGTTTTTTCCATACTGACAGCATGACCCACAGGAATGGAAGGTTTTTTCATTACCATTATATAACAACACAGCTTTGAGGCTAACCTTACTCATATCTATAAGCAATCTCCATTTTTTAGTCACATGCATGTGTCCTAGTTTTTGTATGAGTGCATTAACATCAGTATAGAAACAAGCATTATTTTTTTGCTTGAAAAAGACAGATAAACCTTCATGGCATATTGGGCAAGTGTCTTCTACTTGTAGCTCTGGTCTGATCAAAGCCTTGTGAGTAGACTTAGATAGAAACTGAAAGAAGCCTGTCATATATGTGTGTGGGGGTGGGGATGGAGTTCATAGTTCTTTTTTCTTCCTTTGTGTTTATTGGTTGTAAACAATAGTTTTGCTCTTCATGTGGACAGTATCATTTGCTTGTAATCCACTGCAAAAGAATGGTCAAGTTTCTTAATGTGTTGCATGACCTTTGGAAACAAAAGACTCGTTCATATGTCATTTCCGGTTGTTGTGTAACTATGTCTAGACTTTTTGTTGTTTGATACTCTAGGAGATTATTACCTTGCTTGCAAATAGGTGGTGGGTGTCATAAGGGCATCCAGCTGTAGAATACTTTGTCACAATGTACTTGTCTCACACAAGCAAGCAAGGATTTTAAAAGCTTTTTATATGGTCTTAAAAAAATCTGCTGATATAATCTTGCTGATGAAGCTGAGAAAAACAGAAAAAAAAAAGAATTAGGGATTGTATTTCATGTTCTTGAATATGTATCCGTTTATGCTGTTTTTCAGAATCGTGGTGTCTACATGTTCCGCAGTGATACAGACACAGTTATAGATGCCACAATGGTTGGAGGCTTAGCTCGTTACATCAACCATTCATGCAATCCCAACTGTGTAGCTGAAGTTGTGCCCTTTGAAAAAGAAAGTAAAATTATTATCATTACAAGCAGGAAAATCGTGCGAGGCGAAGAGGTTAGTAAACTAATGTTCTCATTAATATTAAAAATAATAAACCAAAATCAGAAAATTTCTTGCTATTTCTTTGTACACTTCACAATTTTGAAACTTACTTAACTCTGAAATTGCTGCTAGGGATTCTGGCTCACTTTGCAAAAACCTCTTATCCACCACTCTCTAACCAAGATACTTTTGTAGATTACACTCTTACTGATAAAAACCACTTCTTTTTATACTTGGCTTGCTTCCAACTCCCTACTGTGCATATACAACAACTTCTAAATTTTTCTTCTCAACTCCTATTTTGTCATCAAAATTTTCTCAGGGCATCTGTTCCTTACATTACCCTTAACCATCCCGTCCAGAATTCCCTTTTTCATCTCTGAAATCAAAAATATAATCCTCTCTCTAAAAAAGAACTACCACAATCTATGGAGATATGCAGTACTGTATCTGCTTCCAAGATGGACAACCTTTCTCCCTCACTTCAGATATCACAAAAATTATCAAAATAATTGTTAAACGTCCATATCCATTATCCCTTTGAGTCTCTCTTTTAGCTCAGTAACCACCTGTACATTTTCCATAGTATCAGATTTACCAGACACTCACACTCATACATAGCAGTAGCGTTTTGCCCTTGAGATCAGCAAATTTTTGAAGTATCTGGTATGAGAACTTCTTGACTAAGTTACCTCTGAATAGACTCTGTTTCTTTTTAATAATCTCTAGGATTGGAAATTTCATATCAAACCAGCACAATATATGTTTATAAAATCAATATTTCTTTTGTTGCAGTTAACCTATGATTACAAATTTGACTTCGAAGATGATCAGCACAAAATTCCATGCTTGTGTGGGGCTCCAAACTGCAGAAAATGGATGAACTAGAATTTACTGATAGCAAATTATATTTTGCACTTTTGTGTAAATATGTAATTCTTGGATTATGCTATCTCTCTGCCAGTAGTGAACAATTTGTTACAAGTTCTGAAACTCAACATAGCATGATGTAAAACCTTTATTTGATTTTTTTTTTAACCTTAAGTTACTGTAATTTAAATAGGAGAATAAATTAGTTAATTTGCTATAAATTTAGTGACTGCTGAAGTTTATTTTGCAAGGTTTATGTAGTATTTTGAGCAAGGGAATTTTGTATTGCACAGTCATAGGAATAGGGATGTAAAAATGTATGTGTAAATATACTAGCTCTGTACAATTCTAATACATACTTTTGTTTTATTATTTGAAGGGGTGGGGTGAGGGCAAAAAAAAAAAGGCTTTAAAGTTGCAAGGAAAGTCATGTCTTTTTATACTTTTATTCCTATGATGATTGAATTTATTTTCAGTCTTAAGTTTTACACTAATGCTACTACTGGGCATTGCTCTAGGTGGGGAAAGAAACAAGAGAATGGAAAAGTTGAATAACATATTTTAAAGGTCTCAATTACTAACTAACATTCATGAATTGTGGCTGCATGGTTGGCTGCTGTAAATTAATTAATTGAAAACTAATTTTTAAAAAAGAAAATATTGTATGGTAATTATTTTAATATAAACTGTAATTTATATTAGTCAGCTTGCTACCACTATTTCTGAATAACTATATTAGAAATTGCACATTCTTGTACTGGTTTCAGTCTCTTGACTGTGGTCATACTGGAGCACATATCATTCTTTCCATTAGCGACTACTTTAGTTGCTATATCTTGATATCATCTTTATTAATAATTTTCATTGTTAATACTCCCTACTAAATACAGTGCACCTATAATTATGTTATAATGTAAAACTTGCATTTTTTTTTTGATCTCTGACTTTTGACAAGCTCTTCATTAATATCATTGTAAGTGATATATATATATATGTATATATATATATACACACACAGTATGTATATTTCAAAAATACTTCATGGGTGTTGGGAAATAGTATTTTTTTTTTGTAATTTTTCTTTATCAATGATAAGAAACTAATAATTCTGCCAAGTTTATGAACTATTAGAAAATCATGGCCTAAAGAAGTAGCAACTTTGCAATTTTTGAAATATTTTGTATCTTTGATGGTGTTGCTATACATTTTGATACTTAATTCTTGACTCATACCATTTTAAAAGTTAAGACTGTACAAGATTACTAACAGCACATTCTTGGTAATTTTCAAATGGAATGTAGACCTGATTCTAGCATTTCATTTTCTTTTTTTTTATAAGAACATTTTATTTATTCTTTTTAAATTAGAATTTTGTCTTTAAATTAAACAAATTAAGCCTAGCATTTTACACTCATCGATTAAGTATTTGATAGATTCAATTACTGCCAATTGTAACAAATTTTTCAACATTTTCAATGCTTATTTTAAAATTAATTCCATTTTGTTTTTGAGTGTTTTGTATTCTTAGGACAATTTATTTCATTATTGGTATCTTTGTTTGCACATTATCATTATTTTTGTATTTTATCTTTTTTGAAGATTTTGTAGATCTTCTTTTGTGGGGTTTTATGAACACACATATATACATACATGAGTGTGTGTAGACACACACACATAATACACACACGCACACATACAGTCTTAAAGACAGATACAAGAGGAGTGAGGTTGCAGTTAAGCGGAGGTGACTTTTAAATATGACCTCATCAAGTGTATTTCTGAACTGTAAATAACTACTTTGTGGAGTATTGTTGCAAAAAATACATTTGTTTATTGCATTTTTCTGCTGTGCAGAAATAAAGGTAAAAATATCAAAATATAACACCAATTGCTCTATTATGAATTTAGTTTTGTCTCCATTTTTGCTTACATCTTTATCACACTTTTACTCATTCCTTTCCTTGGCCCATTAATACAGTTTTTTTTTTCACCTACATCTTTCTTTTTCTTTTTTAAAAGCATATTAATTAAAATAAAATTTTTATAATCATATCATTATATAATTTCCCTTCATAATCATGTGAAAAAAATTATCTTCATTTAAAATAAATTAATGTAATAAAAATTTTGAAGATAGAATTACTTTTGAAAAATTAAATTAGGAAATGTTACAAATGGTGATAATTTGAACAGAAAAATTATCATTGAAAGCTTTGATATATATTTTGATTAAGATTTTTTTAATTGTTGACTTTTAATACTTTTTTTCTTCTTTTTAGTCTTTCATACTTTTCTCTCCTAGAAATATACATTGAATCAATCTCTTTTGACAGTTGTATTTCTAAATGATTTCTGACAAATGTGATGTCAACTTTCTAGTTGAAAACTAACTATTGTTAATAAATTTTTAGTGATAAAGACTAAGAAAATTTAGTTTTTGTCCATTGTTTATATTCCAATTTGCATAAGTATATATGTATAAGCTTATATTTCAGCAAATGCATCATATCTTTTTCAGAATTTATTAATAGTATTAACTAAAAGTTTGTTTGCTAATGTTAGGTATTCAATAGAAGCATTACTAGCTGTCACCCAGTCTTTTTTTAAATAATTAGTTGTTTGTACTGTTCTTTGAATTAGAAATAGTGTCTCAAAATCATGTCAATAATTTCTTATATTTACTTTGTTTCAAAATTACTTTTGAATATTTGTTGAAATGTCTGTGTTAGTGTCAGTTTTATAGCAATTAGGTTATAAATGATTTATAAACTGAGCTTTTATTTTTTGCCATCATTATTAATGCATGATTTAAATAAAGTATCAGTTCTTATGTTTATAGCCATACACACAAGTTAAGTACCGTAATGTAGATGATGTAAGCTCCTGGCTAGTCTATTCTACTTTATTTTTACTCCAAGGGGTAACAATTTCATTTCCTTTTATGTTGTTGATAATTATGAGAAAAATTTGGAAAAAAAAGTTATTTTTTTGTTTTTTCTCTCCTATAAGTATGAAGTATTAGTTGATTAAAGAAATTTAGTTGTTGGCAATTTTTACATTTGAAGGTATTGAAATTATTTTACAATTCCTTCTGTCTCTTATTGGTTAGTATGAAATGATTTTGTAGTTTGTTTATAAATCCCATAAAATGGAAATTTAAAATTAAAAATAGAATGAGTGAATGAATTTTTTCTTAGTTCAGATTTTTGCAGTGTAATTATATTGTTGAAAATTTGGGGTAATAATTAAGATGTTCCATATCTACTCATATTTTAGATGATTTTTTTTTAATGGCGTTTTTTGCTTCTTTTGTTTTGTTTTGCTTTTTGTTAATGAACAGTATACAGCTGAATTACTGAAAATAGTTATTTTGATTACCTCAAAGTCAGTACTTGTTTATTTACAAATGTAAACATATTTGTTATATAAAAGTATTTTCCCTAAACTTAGAATTAATAAAAATCATTATATTTTGACAGAGGATAGATATAAATAGATAGGGTTGAAATACTTATTAAACTAAAAATACATTTAAATTTTTATTTTAAAAAGATTGAATAATACTTAGAAAGTTTTGAATGACTTCAAAGAAAGAAGATAAAAAAGTGCAATCAGTGATTGTTTTTGAATCGCATTATATCTCTCGAAAATTTTTAATTTATTGTTTCTCTTTCTTAACAATTTATTGCTTATCTGAAAAATAGATGTAAACATTTTTATATATTGTTTATGATCAAGCTTAACAAACATCAGTAGCTTACCTTACCTCCTAATTAACCATCCAGATATTTAAAACAAAAATGTGCTGTGATTCATTGATTGACAGAAAAAGTTGTGTGCATATGTCTGCATATGTATATGCTTGAACTCTCATATACAATTAATTAATTAACATTTTAAAGTTTCATTCTTTCAAATAAATTGCCATTTTTATGTAAATGTTTTTGTTATTTCTCTATCGTATAGGGTTGGGTCAGGATGTTAAGTTATTTTTATTATTCTAATGATAAATAAATGTTATTCTACCAAGTGGAATTTTTACAGGCTTTTTTTTTCTTGCGTGTATGTGAGAGAGTAGAATTCAGTGATGTATTTCAAAAGAATGCAACGGTTGTCTTCTTTTTAAAACCTTTATGGTAAAAATGCAATATGTAACAATATTATTTGATAAGTTTAGAGAGAAACTAATGTAAGAATTTAACATTTAAGAAATTTTGGGCATCAGATTATTACTTAAAACAATATTTTGTAGTTGATTAAGTCATAACTGTATTGACAGATACACAGATGAGGTGAAATCTATTTATATTGAATTTCAAATAGTTAAAATTCATTTTTTAATTGTTTTATTCAAAAATCTTGAATTATTTGATTATCTGCAACTGCTGAAACAGAAAATTGTGAAAAGTATAAAAGCATTTTCAAGATAAATGTGTGTATTATATTAAATTCTTACATCCAGGACATGCATTTCTACCTTTTAATCCTTTTAAGGAATACTTTATAAATATGCATATAATACTGAATTTTATAATAACAATAATACTACTGTACAAAGACGGGGAAAAAACCAAAATTGTCACTATTGGATTGTGTAATAATTTATTTTCGCTACTTCATTTAGTCTCCTCATAATTTGGCATTGGTCAAGTTACTCGATCCTCTTATCAAAGTCTTATTCAATTTTCTTTGAACCAGTTCATTGAAAGCTTATTTTCAGAAACGATTTATTTTATATATACAAGTATATGTTTTATTCATGTCTGATAATTTTTTTCTTTTTTATTAGTGTGGTTGGGATCTGTATTACTCTTCTCATCATGTTAATGGATCTCTGTATAAAATATTAGTTGTTTAATTCATTTAACAACATCAAAATTAAACATGAACATTAAAATATATTGATATTTATTGAAAAAAAAAAAAATCATTACTGTTTGTAAATAAATAATTTTTTTTAAAAATAATAATTATTATTTCCATGAATATCTCTGTATACACTCTGAGGACATTTTTATTATTAATTATGAAATTCTTTTAATATGACGTTGTTTCTGGAATATTAAGTATTAAAAAAAAACTGGTTTAAAATATATGCAGGAAAATAATTAGAATAAATAATAAAAATAATGCACAAATATGTTTGACTTCATATTTTTAAAACATGCATCTCTTCAGACTATTTTAATGTAGCTTGATTCTAACAAATTTGCATTCTGTGTATTATTACACATGCATGCACATATATTTCTATACCTTCTACTCTCCATCAATAGCGTCTACTCTCCATTCTACGCCTTCTACTCTCCATCAATAGTAAAATGTCAGTCTACAGGACCAAGAACAAATATTTAAAAAATTCATTTTAGGATTGCTTTTAGTTTTTTGTCTCTAATTTTAGATTTGATAGATTTTTCTTTATAGCCTACTTGATTAATTAATTGATTAAAGTTGTATAGTTTCAGCTGAACAGTTTCTATGATCAAAATTATTCCAGCCTTGGCTATCTTATCTTCCCTTAAGGCATAAGGTATTTAAGACTACATCAGTCAATATATCCTTTTGTAAGACAGTACTGTATACTTTGAGGGAAATTTTGTTGTTATATCTAGTAGGTTAATGAGACTCCCTCTTTGGTTTTAACAACTCTCTTATTTTGGTTTATGATGACTCAGTGTATTTGCAAATTCTTAGTTGTTTCGGTTTACAATTTAGAAAAGGAAGCTTCATTTTTAATGAAGATATAATTTAGTGACTTTTATCACCTGATTGTCATTTTGATGTCCTGAACAAATCTGCATCTTTCCATATTTCAACTGTCTCCAGCAAATGTTGTCAGGTATGATCTAACCATTTAGTATGAGCACTTCCTTAGAATGTTCCTTTCAGTCAATTGATATCTTAAATGAAGTAAAGACTCATCTGTCATTTGTTTAACTCAACAGAATCTGAAGCTAATCAAACAGTTCTTCAATTTCATGAAAACGTATCACTTTTCACTAAAATTGTTTGGTTTATAAAGACATATATCATCACCATCATAATTATTTAATGTCCTTTATGTTGGGTTGGTCTGCAGTTGTTATTCCATTTGAGGACAAAGATATTCAAGTCATATATTTGTCCACTGCTTGCTCTACTTAAATCATGCACAAATAACTCAGTAATCTTTCATGTATCAACCAGTACCTTTGTTACTCAGCACTTCCTCAAAGCATAATCGACTTTCTTGTTATACTCTCTACATTGGTGCTAAGAAATAAAGCAAAATCCTCCAGACAATTTTTTTCTTCCTAATATCCATAGATTTCTAGGCTTTATGCACCACTTATTAACACAAACCTTACATCAGATCTCTTATCCCTTATCCATAGATTTTTTTGCTGTTTTTGTTGCCCTCTTTACTCTCCCAACTTTCACTTCTGTTACCTGGTTATCAGATAACAGCCTGTGAAGGCTATGGGCAGTTCTTACAACCAGATCAAACCAATAAAAATCTAAAATGTAACCTTATTTGGTACTTTTCTGTAACTACATCCCAAATGAGAAGTTAACCTCTGTTAATTTCTTTACCATTTTCAATCCCATGAATATTAACCCAATACAAAGTAAGTGGGTCTGATGATATTTCTTCCATCACTCTTAAGAGTTGTTATCCTCATCAAACTCTTTACTCCATCTCTCTCTCTCTCCCTCCCCCCATTATAACTTTCGGTTGCACATCCCTTTCCTTAAGAAGAAATCCTCTCTGGCCCTACAATCTGCCAATTTAATATTTCTACTTCTAAAATGAAAATCCTTGTCAACAGCTACTTTCTCCCCCTATATTACTTCCTGTTTCTCAACCATTTCATTGCTGGGTCATACCAGAAACTTACTGTTCTATGTCATGTGTTCCCTTGCCTTTGAGGACTTCACTGAAAGCTGTACTGTGGCACATGGCTTAAGCATAGTCTTCAACCGTTTTTGGCATGTGAAATTCTTAGTTAATCTGCACACACATTATTTCCACCTGTTTATTATTTCTTAAGAGTAGAAACTTCCTGTCAGACTGCAGCATGAACCCAAAGAGTTTTCTTTGGTTCACATTCTCTCAAGTCCAAAGATTTTGGTAATATTTATTATCCTCTTCTTGCAGATAATGTCACACTTCATACCTTTTTAACCTTCCTCACACAAATGTCTTCCACAGGCAGCCTAAATACCTTATACCTTATGGGTGGGTTGTGTATGATGTTGTTTGTAAGGGGCAAGCATGGTTAGGTGTATGAAGGGAGTAATAAAAGGTGAAGAGGTGTGGGGTTGTGGAGATAGGTAAGAGAGGGGGAAAAGAGAAGGGGTGATGAAAGCTGGGGAGTAGAGAGTAGTAAAGGCAATGCGACACTGAAAGGCACCATAAAGGTAGGAGCAAGAAGAGCAGAGTGTGAATATCACAAAAGCATTCTACATGTGGAGGCAGTGGAGAGAATATAAGGAAAGAAAGAATGGCTAGAGGTGTAAGGGCAGATAGTAAGATTTGTTGGATGGCAATAGAGGTGACTTGGGAGTGATGTGCTTGTGAGTGACAAACGAAGAGATGAGAACCCAAGAGGGAAGATTGTAAGGTGGGCTCAATGGAAAGAAATGCACAAAGCTTTTTAATTACTATCTTTATGTTAGAGTGTGTGCATTTTTCCATTGGCAGGTGGGTCTTTTGTAGCACTGCATAGTGCCAATCACCATGGCCTTTGATATCTCTGGCATATGTGGGTCACCTTTTTCTTTCAAATCCTTTGTCTTTCTCTTCCAAAGTTCCAAGGAGGTGATACTCTAGCTTCATCAACAGTGCAAAAGTGAGTAACTGACTTTAGGAGGGGAGCAGGTAGTCTTGAAGATAACCTGATGTGTGTCTAGACATCTTGCAACTGCTATCATCAAGGTAAACCTTGATCATGTTCACTACATGGTGATGAATGACAGGCAGTTGACTACAAATCAGGTAACCAATGCTATTAGTATATCTCATGAGAAATTTGAGAATATTCTGCACAATGATCTTGGCATGATGAAGGTTTCTGACATTGGATCAAAAGTGCACCAGACTGATCACATTATGGGAAAATCTGACACTGTTTGAGGCAGATCCAGTTTGTTTCTTTGAATATTTTCTCATCCAGGATAAGCCAAAGACACTCTATGCTGTGAAAACATTACTCCAAAGAAAGCTAAGATCGTTTTGTCTGCAAGAAAAGTGATGGCCTCGGTTTTTTGAGATGTTTATTGACTATTTTTGAAAGAGCCGTATTATCAATGGAGAGAACTATGCCAACTTACTGAGGCAGTAACAAAAAGGGTCTTGTTTCATCTGGACAATGCAAGTCTTTGGTTTCAATGACTGTGGCTTCAATGGCTGTTCATGACTGTTCAAAGCCACAGTCATGCTGTGCATATCTACTGTTGATGACTTTTTTAACCAACAGAATGACCGCTTCTTCAATGAGATCTAAGCACTGTAACGCCAATGGGAAAAAGTATGTGGACCACAAGGACGACTGTGTTGAAAAATAAACCTCATTTGGTCACATTCCATGAGAGTATCTTGGTTGTCCTATAAACTTTTCAGCCAACCCTCGTACTTCTTTCCTGCACATCAAACAAAACCATTCTCCTGATGATGCTTGGTCCTCTCTTCTTTCTTACTTACTGAAACATTAGTCTTTGCCAAATTTACCTTGAAGCCTCTCAATTCTAGGTTTAGCTTCCATGCTTGGAATTTCCTCTATAATTTCACTAAATTTAGCTATGATAACTAAGTCACCAGTGTATAAGCGTTTCCATGGACAGCTAGTCTTAAGTACCTCTATGATGACCTATAGGACTACAGTGAATAGAAAAAGACAGGACTGAGCCTTGATGTACTCCTACCTTCACTGAAATAGTTGACTCTTGATTTACTTACTGCACATAGTTTGTATAGCCCTTGCATGTCATTTGTCTACTCTTTGTTTCCTTAGGGATCATGAAATTATTAAATGCAATACCCTGTAAAATGTCTTTTCCAAGTTAATGAATACCAAGAATAGTGGCTTACTCTTCACAGTCAATTTCTCTTACAGTTGCTTCAGTAGGAAAATTGCATCTATTATAGCTCTTTTGAGCATGAAGCCAAACTATATACCCTATATTACTCTCTACATATTGGTATTCCCCATCATCTGTACCCCTACCCTTATTTAGCACTCATTACATTAACCTCTACCTTTTACTCCCCTTTCACACTCCTATGAAAGCATCCACACATTTTCTCACTCACTCCCATGACCCACTGTCCATATCCTCACTTATGCTTGCCTTCTTGTTCCTTGATAGTCTGCTCCTGCACCCATCACTACCATCCTTTGTCTCCTTCAGCCACATATCTTCTCTATAGCAAGATACCTGTGATTGTCTCTCTGTCATACTTTGTCTTTCAACATTTGGCGTAAATCTTCTCCTCCCAAATACTTTCTCTTCATAGTGGGAACTTTTCCCTTTCCTTTCTCCTTGGTCTTTTTTGTCTTGCAAGTTACATAGCAACATTGCTAGTACTGGTGGCCCCCAAAACGCACCCAGTACACTCTATTAAGTAGTTGGTGCAAGGAAGGGCACCCAGCCATAGAAACCATGCCAAAGATGACATTGTAAGTTGGCATGGTCCTGCAGCTTGCCAGTTTTCTATCAGAATGTCCAACACATGCCAGCATAGAAAGTGGATATTAGATGATGATGACAATATATGAGATGATGCAAAAATGGCATCACAAAGGTTAAAATTGTACTTTGGAGTAAAGAAATATTTCAGTCCTAATGGCTAGCGAGAAAGCTCAATTGTGAACTACATTGGAATACTACACATATGGGACAGTGTTACACCTGTTACTGTACAGAGGCATAAAAGAAATTTATTCAACTTATTGGCAAAGAGTTACCCACCAACATAATCTCAGGTCTACATACTTTGTTTCTTCTATATATTCTTTCACCACTATAATTTTCGCTGGACTAGTTAGCTCCACTCAACCTCTTACTAGGTCTGTATGAAACATGTGCCCATAAAGCAATTCATAAATAAAAATACTGGATATCACACTTCACTTCTGTTTTCTCACCAGAGACCCATGTACACACCTTTCAGCTGAACATTAACTGCATTGAACTGACCAATCTGGGACGCCTGCACTTGTGTATATAACACTATCAAACGTTGAAAGAAAACTTATTGAAATAGGAAACATTGACTGAGAGAAATAATGTTTCTTCACAACCTTATATACATAAAGTGGTAGTGTTCCATCATGGCAACAGCCCACTGGCTGAAGCTAGTAAAATATATATATATATATATATATATATATATATTTATATATATATATAAATAAAATTAGTGTTTCTTCATTGGAGAAATACACAGGATGTAATCAATATTGGATAGTACTCTAGTATGTAGCCGTGTAACATCTCTGATGATTAGCTAAAGGTTTCTCAAAAGTCAATAATGGTGATGATTGAACTTGGTATATATATATATATACATACATACATGTGTACACATATATACATGCTTACATATATATATATACATACATATGTACATATATAAACATAAATCTATATATCTATTGGGTTGTCCGGAAAGTTTGTGCCGATTTATAGTAGCTTACCTTTCGACTTATTTTAGAACATGGTTGAGTCCATAAAATAGGAGTTGACTACACCTCCATTTAGAGCACAGTTTAAGCTATCTTTTCATGGAAGGAGGTTTATGTTCCTATAATCTGTGTTAATTCTGTAACCCTTTAAAATGGAAGATAAGGGAAAATGCCTCACAAGCCACCAAAGAAATATGCGCAGTTTACGGTGATGTTTCTTTAACTGAAAGAATTGTACGGAAGTGGTTCACAAGGTTCCGAGCTGGAGATTGTAGCCTTATTGGTAAAGAGCAATCAGGCAGACCATCCACTACAGATGATGACCAAATCAAGTCATTAATTGAGAATAACCCACATTGCACAACTCGAGAATTGGCAGAAAGCCTCAACCTATCAAAACCCATTGTTCATGAGCACCTGGTGAAGCTTGGGTACACAAATCACTACGATGTTTAGGTACCACATGAGTTGAATGAGAAGAACCTTTTGGATCACATTTCCATCTGTGATTTGCATTATAAACAGAATGAAAACGTGCGTTTTTTTAAAGCAAATTGTGACAGGAGATGAGAAATGGATTTTCTACCGAAATGTTCAGAGAAAGCAATCCTGAAGTAAGCGACATGAGTCACCCTTAGCCACTCCAAAAGCGGGTCTTCACCCTAAAAAAGTCTTGCTTTGTGTCTGGTGGGATTGGAAAGGAATTCTGTACTATGAGCTTCTCAAGTAACCAGACAATTCTGAGAAATACTGCACACAACTGGACGTGTTAAAAGCAATTCAAGAGAAACGTCCAGAATTGGCCAACAGGAAGGGTGTTGTTTTCCAACATAATAATGCAAGACCGCACGTTTCTTTGGGAACCAGACAAAAATTGCTGCAGCTCGGCTGGGATGTTTTACCCCACCCTCCATATTCACCAGATATTGCCCCTTTGGATTTCCACTTATTCAGGGCTCTGCAGAATAGTCTTAATGGTAAAAATTTCAATTCCTTGGATGACGTAAAAAGATACCTTGATGGATTCTTTGCCATGAAACCACCTCACTTCTGGGAAGAGGGCATTTTAAAGTTAAAGGAAAGATGGAGATGCTTTGTGTAACAAAATGGTTCATATTTGCTTGATTAAATATGTAATGGCAATTATTTATTGACCTTTTTCTTTCCTTTAAAAATCAGCATGAACTTTCCGGACAACCCAATATATACATATGTGCAGATGTATAAATATATATATACACAATATATATGTATGTAATATGTGAGATAATAGTGTAACTATTAAAGTGAAAGTATCTTACATTACAATAGAGATGTTATTGTTTCACTTTTGACACATAATACTGAAATAGTAGAAGAGATAAGAGCTTGCTCTGGGCTTGCATTAGGCAAGAAGTTGAAAATTTTTTTGGCCCATGACACTACATGGACCCTAAGTAAGGCATGTATAAAATTTGAATGAAATCGGTTGTGTAGTTCTCGAGTTTTAGGGATTCACACAGACAGACACACATTCTCATCTTTATATGTACTAGCGGGCATACCTGGCGTTGCCCTGGGCTGTTTGTTAAGTATGCCTGATTGGTTATTTGACCATTCACGGATGTACCTCTGAACTGAATGAAAGAAATTATAATGGCAGATGTTCCCTGTGTTGGTTGATTTATTTAGTGCAATAGTGAACATGCAGAGTCATATGCTCACACCATTGTCATTGTTTTCCATTGGGACAGTAGGTCGATATGTAAAAAAAATGGCAGTAATTGAGTTTATTTTCCTTACCACATAACTGCTGACATGTGCTGTTTAGCAAATGGAAAGGTTGAGCCTAAAGGTATGACAAAGAGAAATAGTATGTTTACCTGCTGTTTCGCTGGGTTGCACATACAACATTATCTGAAGAAAAAATTTGACATGTGGCCTGTGCAAAAAAGATGAAAAGTGTAGTATCTGTTGCCTACCTCACAATTGGGGACACTTAACAGAGAGCATACTGTGAAGATTATGCTAATGAAATAAATAAGGTGACAAGGGTATGGTTACCTGATGTTTTCCTGTTTGCCACATAGAGCAACATCCGTTGTTGACTTTCCCCTGTAGTCTCTGTAGCGAGCGCAGCATCTCTTGGAAGTTGATCTGTGCATTATGCTGCAGCTCGTGCAACAGCAGTTGAGGAAGCATCTCTTGTAAGTCAATCTGCTCATTGTACTGCAGTCTCTGAAGCTTGTGCAGCAGTAGTAGAGGAAGCATTTCTTGTTCGGTTTGCTGAACATTGCTCATTGTTCTGGGCAGCTTGTTGCGCAGCAATATGTGCTAACCGATCACAACACTGCTCTTCACTTTCCCTTCATTGTGTTGAAGCCATCCTAAGTGCATTGAGAGAATTCCTCCTGGCAGCATCCTCAGCAGATTCATTTGCACGCATATGTTTACTTTTCTTTGCAGCATTTGTTTGCTGACCTATATTGGATCTTTTGCATTGAGGCATGGTGGAAAATTATCAGTTTATGCAATAGTAAAAGTCCTAAGGAAAAAGCACCCAAAAAATAGTAAAACGTAGTTGGCAAAAATGTTAAACAGACTGAATTAAAGATTTTTAATTTTGGGTAAGAGTTTCGAAGTGGCAAGTTCAAGTCAGAATAATTATTTGAAAAAGAGTGCTCACATGAAAACAGAGGCAAATCGTAACTCACAAATGAATACTGCTGGCAGTACTGTGCAAGCAGTCGATAAGAGCTTGCCACAGCTGAGAAAGTAAAATATTGATTTTTTTCCAGCTGAGTGTGTGTCATGTTTTTTTGCTGGCTCAAGCCAAATCATAGGTGAATTGAGAGTAGTCTATCTTTGTTAGGGGTGCAGAATTTCGAGGAAAAAATTATAAGAAAAAACGTCTTAAGTCAAAGAGAGCTCACATGTCAAATTTAGTGAAATTCAGTTGAAAATTGTAGGAGTAGAAGTGGTTCACACAACACATACACAGACAGACAACTTGCCTTTTAATATATAACATAGATTACTTGAAATTTTTCTTTTCCTTTTTTTGTCTTTTTACACTTTACTCAAAACCAATTTTTATTGGAAAATAAGTCACTTAGATATCATCGTACAATATTTTCTGGCATACAAGTTAAATTTTTCAGACCAAAATTTACAGCCAAAATAGGTAAGTTGACTTATACACCAAGACAAATTTGGAGGACCAAAAATTCCACTTGAAATGCAATAGGACTTGGAAAAATGGTGACTATGTTTGAATGTTTATACTGTATACTATGTCAACTTGTATACTGGAAAATACAGTACGCTAAATAGTTTTTGTCAGCTCTAGAGGATAAAAGCAGATGTTCAATGCATTGTTGGCTTGGACTTTCCTGCAGGCCTTTTCTATATATCTAATTTTTAATATTTCCTACTTAAAGAGTATTAAACAATTTGGTATTCTAGCATAATTTTATATTAATTCTAATCTATATTACCTTAAACCAATCTTTACTTAGAAATATCAATTCTTATTTTGTTAATTTTTACTGGATCTGTCACTGGCATAAAGTTGCTTGAAAACTCATATTTCTTTTGAGAAAGAATTTAGTTTATATAAAGTACATATGCGAGGAAAAATAAGTGCAAAGAAATATGGGTAAGAATAACATTTATTCAACGTAAACAGTTTCAAAAGAAAAGGTAAACAAATTTATTAAAGTGAAATTTGTTTATGATCACAGAATTCACACATCTGAAAATTTAATCTTTTCTGATTCTATCACAACGTAGATAAAAAGTTTCTTAAAAATTTATTATGAATTTTATATAGGTAACTCAATGAAATCCTGATAACTAGAAGCATATTCTATGCAAGAGATAAATTGATTAATAACATGGCTTTTCAAAGGGATTTGGTATATCTTATAAGAAACTGTACTGATGAATATTTAATAAATGATTCTAAAATGCACATCATATTAATGACAAAGTATAATTTCTTGGTAGGTGTAAATGGCATGATAATAATGAGAAAATATTCAATTAAGACTTATTAAACATGTCAAGTTATACTTCTAAATACTGATCCCTTTTAATTAGGTACAATATCAATATTGTTATGGAATCATTATCAGTATTTTACTGTATTTTATCATCCCCAGAAAAGTGAATAGCAAAGGTGACCCTGGGGAGGAGGAGACTGACACTCTGAAAGATTAGGCACCAAACTAAATAAAACTAAACTGATCTTCCGGAGTTACACAATACATGATAACTCACCCATCATAAACAAATCTAAATAACATGAGAATTTTTTACATACCAGAAAAAGATGTGACTAAATATAAAAACGATTCATTTTCCAAATAACCTTTCAATTATCAAAATATCTGTAACCACTTTGGCAATAGTAAATATATACAAAATATAGGAATAATACAAACTTTCATGTTAGGACATAAGATTCTGAACGATAGAGTTGAGAATAAATCATAGGAATTAAGACAACATACAAATACTTTTTTAACATTATAAAAGAAAATATTAAATGAAAAGCGAGAAGGTGGGAATGTGCTTTTTCTTAACAAAGAGAAAACAAAAAAATGTTTAGGATCAGAGAAAAAAATGCTTTGATACAATTATTTTATGAAGCCGCACATTTAATTAAATCTACAATTGTCTATTAGTATTAAGATTAAAAGGTGTTTTTTCTAATATCTGTTTACTAGGAATATCTGGAGGAAACTTCCAGAGATATCCAAAGGAGAATTGTGTTGAATTGGAGAAAATAGTATTCCTATAGTTATTTTATGATTGAAGGAGCTGACCAAGTGTTTAAGGTTCTGGCCTGGTGATAGGGAGGTCAACAGTTCATTTCTCAGCACTGGCAATGTGCTATGTTCTTGATAGAAACAAACTTCAATAGCTGTAAATGGATATTGTCAGGGGTTACAGTGTGATATTGTAAGAAATAGAAGCACTATTGATGAAAGAATCTTCTGTTTCCAATGCTAAGTTCAAATCTTATGTGCTGTTAACCAAAACAGCAATCAAATCTTGGAATAACCAATCATTTAAATATTGCGCAATTATTTTACTCCTTAACATGTTGATTTGTTAGAATAATTAATTTGGTTGATTATAGACTTATTTGTATGTATAAAATAGGTCTTTTATTGTTGCCAAAATAATTTCTTACATAGATCCAAGACCACATCTTATTGTAATTAACTTAATTTTTAGCACAAGGTCACAAGTAGTTTTGGAAACTAGTGGGGTATTGTTGATTTTTAATTAACCTAGTGTTATGACTACACTAGCACTTATTTAATTAACAGTGGTGGTGTGTTAATCCTGTTGGAATTTGATCTCAGAAACAGAGATATAACTATATCCTATAAAAAATTTTATCTGACATTTCTACTACTTCATTTTATGAGACACAAAATAACCACTGCTTGCAGTATGAAATTCATTTAAGTATTCTTTATATTCTTGTACATTTTTTACTGACAAAGCACCTATTTATCTCTAGATGCAATATTGATATTTATAAAAACAGAAATACTTTGATCGTACCATGTGTACTGTAGGTGGCATAGTAAAGATTAAACCCTTTTTCAAGTACCTTTTTGAATTAACATATCTGGAAGAACAATAAAGGTACATCATTTCTTAAGAGAAAAATATATCTTATTTACAAAATTGTCACTTATTAATTATCTGATGTGTTATTTTCCTAAACTAAAAATTCTTAAAAAAAGTTATTTTTAGTAAAGATGATATCTGAATATTTCAATGATATTTTCTGATGTAATACATTATCTCGGAGCTCCAGGGTCTTTCTGAGTTGGCGAATCAAACATTTTATCTTCTATGAAACTTTTTCTGCGTTCATTATTATCAACACCAGAAAATATATTTTCTGAACCCACAGGGCTTCTTTGTCGAGGAGATTTCAAGGCAATGTAGTTGGTTGTTTGGCCACTTTTTTTGCTGGAATTTACATTAATAGGTGGTAAAATAATTGCAGCTGGTCTATTTTGAGATTCCACATAAGCAGAGTTTATTTGATAGGGTGATTTTGGTTCAGTTATTTCATCTTTGTCAGTTGGACTTCTTCGACTGGTTTTAATTGCTGGAGGAATTTCATTTTGCAGATTTTCTGCTTTGTCTAAGTTCCCATCTTTGCATTCTAGTTCAGTTGCCATTGTAGATGATGTACTTTGCTTCCTATGTTGGTCAATGGAAGATGGATCAACAGAAGATGTTTTTGAAGATGGTTTTCCTAAAGTCTGCTGCTTAGGAACATCTGAAGGGGGTTTACTTCCGGAGATATCCAAAGGAGAAATATTTTGAACTGGGGAAAGTGGCGTTTGTTTCCTTCTAGTGGATTCAGGTAAAGAATTAAATGGATCTGCAGTCACATCTTCAGTAGTATTTGGAATTGGTGCGTGGAGAGATGGTTTAAAATTAAGCTTTTGTTGAGAATGATCCCCAGGCTGGGAACTACTGTTACTACATGAGTGTTTTGGGCTACCATCTTCAATTATTTGGGTGGGTACAACAAACACTGGTGGTTTGGGACCCAAACACTCATTGGTTCTTGAAGTGCCAGTGTTAGAATCAGTTTCAGACTTATTTAGATCGTCAAAGACCACAAACATTGATTTACTGCTGTTCTCTGTAATGAAGAAAGTGAAACAAAAATATAAGAATGAATTGGTTTTGAAACTGGGAACAAGTAGATTTTTAAGTACAAGAAATGATGCTGCAATTATTATTCTACTAAAGTACAAAATTATTCAGTTCTATATTTAAGAGATGAGGAATTATGTACATTATTTCCAATTGACGGATATTTGCCCTCATCTTGTTTGTTGTTAACACAACGTTTCAGCTGATATACCCTCCAGCCTTCATCAGGTGTCATGAGGAAATTTTGAACCTGGGTTCTTATTCCTAAGATTCCAGGCAGTGACCTGAATAATAATAATAACAACAACATCAAAAAATACCTTAGGAATGAGAACTCAGATTCGAAATTTCCCCAAGACACCTGATGAAGGCTGGTGGGTATATCAGCCTAAATGCTGTGTTAACAACAAACAAGATGAGGACAAATATCCGTCAAATGTAAATAATGTACAAAATTATTGTTCTTAGTATCTGAAATCCAGTATTCTTGAAAGGCTACTGATAATGTGACCAAGTCATTGTACATATAATTATTCAACTTTACAATCACAAATATATTATTTTGAATGATGTAGTTGTTCAGTCTTCAGATGAAAATATTGATTAGATTTATGTAAACATTTCAATTCAGACAAATTCATACTTAAAACTACTGAAGATCAAACTCTAGTTTGTAAAAATAATTAGTTAATTCTAATATAGTTCTGTCTCTAATTACTATGTTAATGGGCCATTGGAAACTTCATTTTATGTAGTGTAACTGTGCATAAGTGATCCTTGTCAAAGCCATACCCACATTAGTTCTTGATCCAAATACAACAAATTAATGAAATGTTTGATAGTTAGACTGTTGTTCTTATTGCTTACACACACTTTACAAAGTGAGAGCTTCTCTACAGCTTGGATTACTGAGCTTATTTAAAGTGATGTATCTTAACCATCTGCACTAAAAAAAAAAAGAAAAAGAATTCAATTTGGAATCTACTTACGTGTATTTGAGGCTGTACTTTTATGTTCTTTCAAAGAGGTTTCTGAAAAGAGATGTTTTGTTTATTTTTTGTTATATTTCCTTCATTTTAAGTAAGTGTCTTTGTTATATATTTGTCAAAAATTAATATGATGGCATTTATTTGATTCATTTGGAAAATGATAATACAGTCAGAGATAGTTAAAATCCTGCCAAAAAAATTTGTTAAAGTATATTTTCTTTTGATTGAATTTGTTATTTGTTAATTTTGAGTGAAATGAATGATTAATATTAAATGAAAGGACAGGGTTTGCTTTTGAACCATACCATTTTCTTATTCTCGTCAACTGGACAGCTTTTTTTCTTTCATTTCAAACAATGCACAAAAATTTAGTGAAAATCAAAATAGTGAACCAAATAACAGCAATTATTTACATTGACTTACAAATGTAGGTGGGATAACTTTTTGTGAGGAAACCAACTGCATGCAAAAACAAAAATCCATCTTATAGCTAAACAACCATATTGACATGTCTGATCAACAAAAGGGAAAATATCAATCTTAAAATATCAACTATCACTGAAGTTTTGCACATGTTCTGTCAAATGATTGGGAGGGAAACTTTGGGAATATTATCATCAACCATTATATACTTCAGTGTCACCTATACACTAGTAGTTACTTGTCTCAGTGGCTACATGTCTATTCCTGAATATGTCAATGGTTGCTTGCCTACCTCAGTGGTCACCTGTATAAATGGTAGACAATACTGTGTGACAAATACTGTCTATGAGGTGGTATCAAAAAATTCCTAGACTAGCTCTGTAGCGTACCAACAGCTGGCAGCCCATGATTGTGTGCCCAGTGAGAGCTAGCAGTGACCTCCATGAGGCAGTGTGCCAAGTGACAGCACTGTGTTTATTTCACAAGTTGTGAAAATTTTGTTTTTATGATCACATGTATGCTGTAGTTTGCGATTTTTGTCATGGACAGGAACAAGCAGCCAATGTGAAATTTTGTGTTAAAATTGGGAAGTCTTCAACAGAGACATTGAGCATGCTTTGGCAAGCTTACACAATGGATTGTACACAATGTTTCAAGTAGCACAGACACTTTAAAGGTGGAAGAATGAACCTGGAAGACAATGAGCAATCTGGAAGACTTGCCATGAGCATCAACTGCAGAAATGTATTGCACATCAAGAATTCGTCCCCCCAGGACCAGATTGTCAATGGAGTTCTACTGCAACGTTTTGAAGTGTTCGAGGGTGGACATTCAGTGAAAGGGATCAGATTTACAGTGCATGAAGAATTGGATTCTTCACCAAGCTTTCCTCACTTGTGAGTTTTTTGCCAAAAACAACATGGCCTGGTTTAGCACCTGCAGACTTCCATCTTTTCCTCAAGATGAAAATGCAGCTCAAAAGTTTTAACACCGTTGTTGAGATCCAGAACAAATTGCAAAAGGTCTTTGACTCCCTTACAGAAAATGACTTTCAAGCTGGATTCTAAATGTGGCAGAAACACTGGGACCGGTATATTGCTGCACAAGGTGATTATTTCAAAGGGAATGATGTTAAAACTGAGGTAAATAAGTTATTTTTTATTAAACATAACTAGTCCAGGAACCATCAGATACCGCCTCATATGTGATTGGCTGGATATCTGGCAGAGACCCTATCAACTAAGATATGTATCAGATCGTCTCTTACCCTTAAAAATCTTGACTTGCTATTAGTAAGACACTCAAAGGCAGTGAGCTGGCAGAATCATTAGTGTGCCAGGCAAAATGATTAGCTGCATTTCATTCATCGGTATGTTCTGGGTTCAAATGCCGCAGAAGTTGACTTTGCCTTTCATTCCTTTCGGGGGTTATAAAATAAGTACCAGTTGAGCACTGGGGGTCAATGTAATCAACTTACCCCCAAACTTGCTGGCCTTGTGCTAAAAGTTGAAAGTGATATTAGTAAGACAATCATCCCTGTTATAAAGCATATGTAGGCAATCCTAATCACTACATGTCTTCATTTATTACTGTTCCATTGGATTGGAACCTTGTCACTTCATCATAGTCTCTCTCTTTCTCTCTCTCTAATGTATCTCAGAACTGCGTCTACTGCAGTGGGAGTAATTTTACACTCAAATAACAGATTTGTATAAATAATAACAAATATATTATTATATCATTATAAGAAATAATATAATTATATTTTCCATTTGTGAACTGTCAATAACTGATTCATAGTCAGATAATAAAACAACTTGATTGTATGAAATATGAAAATAATGGAATTGTAGATAATAGCTAGAATGTACCACTGTTGAAACTTCAATGTATTGACTTCTTTTTGTCCCCTACAACGCTATCATCAACATATCAACTTCTGTTATTTCTGATTAAGAATATTACAGTTCTAATACAAATTTATACAACTTATACACTATATACAATATTCTTGTGTTGGTGGCACATAAAAAGCACCCGTTACACTCTCAGAGTGGTTGGTATTAGGAAGGGCATTCAGCCATAGACACCATGCCAAATCAGACCAGAACCTAGTGCAGCCCTCCAGCTTACCAGTTCCCATCAAACTGTCCATGCCGGCATGGACAACGGATGTTAAGTGATGATGATGATGATGATATGTGACTTTAAAATTAGTTGTTATTGTTTAATGTCAGGTCATCTCTGATCAAGCAAATCTATGACTGAAGGTGTTCCAGCCATGACTATCCTATTTTGTTTTGGGGCATAGTCTTTCCAAGACATTATTATTCAATGTGTCCTCTTTCTTTGTCATAAGTTCGGGTGTGATTTCAGAATATTTATTATATTTAGTATCTGTTAGCCTGTATGACCACATGGTTTCAGGTTCAGTCCTACTGTGCAGCACCCTGGACAAGTATCTTCTACAATAGTCTGAGGCCAGCCAATGTCTTGAAAGTAAATTTTTGTGGGTAGAAACTGTAAAGAAGCTTGTCATCTGCATGCCTTTATGTTTAGTCCCTCTTGACTTGATAACTGGTGTTGGTTTGTTTATGTTACTGTAACCTAGTGGTTTGGCAAAGTGAGACTTATAGAATAAGTACCAAACTTTGCATGAGTAATATGGCTGATTTGATCAACTAAACATGTCAATGCAGTGTCCCAGCACAGTCACAGTCCAATGACTGAAACAAGTAAAAGATGAAAGATTTAGAGCAGTTCCAGTGACAATGGTTAAAAAGTAAAACAGTTATTTACTTTATGATTCACAATCATGGAATATCAGTAGTATTAATTCACAATTGTCAATTGTTTAATGATTTAAGATAAAGAGGGAACAGAAACACTGTTTCAGTTAATTATCTAAATATTCAATCAAGAAACTTTCAGCATTAACAAGCAATACAAAGGTAAAAAAAAAGTTTAATAGTGCATTTTTTGCCAGCTGTATGAGAACTGTTGCTGTGCACTACTCTGGTGGCTTTGTAACAGTGGTTCTCACCCATTTGTTTCCCAGTACCAGTGGCATATGGTGGTTGTTGTATTGGGTATGCTGCCACCCCCAATGCCACTAAATTGCAAATAGGGGTATAACAAAAGTTTCCCATTAAGATTTGTGATTAAATTAATGAGTAAGGTTAATATTTATAATGAATTTGCCATTTTCGATGGGTGTGCAGTGCACACCTAGAACACCTGGAATATATGCCTCTGCCCAGCACCCACTTTCACCAAATGGCATTTACAAAAGTCTTCTTCTCAAGCTTGGAGTGAAGAAGGAAGGACCCAGCAATTACTTTAGTTAAACAGAAGCTAATTTTGTGCAGCACTTTTCTTGACATTATTCTATCTAGCATTATTTCATTTTAGATATTTCCATGGACTAATGACATATGTTGAATGTTTATGGAAATTACTGAAGAAAGTGGAGATTTATTTAATGAAATTTTACCGGACCTTGGCACATCACCAATCAATGTTTTGGCTCTCTGACAAATACAATGTTCAATTGATATTCTAATCATAATAGATGTTTTTTGAAAATGTGTTTGAAATATCAGCATTGTAACTAGTTTAAATATTTTGTCTCTAAAGCAAAATCACAACTCTACTGAAATATTCAGTAACCCACTTGACATATGCTGCCCCCCTTGTGTGCTCTCAATGCCCCAATTAGAGCACGACAGCTCAGGTTAAGAACCACTGCTTTATGCTAATGTTTATTGAATGCTTTTCATGCAAGCCTTATAAAGATATTTAGAGTACTATAACTAATAGTATAAGAAGCAGGCTTTTTCAAATGTAGATTTGTTGCATGATTTTCTGTTTATTTTGGAGGAAGAATAGCAGATGTAAATATTGTAAAAAGAAAAACATGCTGATAAAGAGAAGTCGAATGATACTAAACTAGTGAGATAAAAGTGATAAAATGGTTGATAGTGAAATATATTATTGTATTTATTAAAAATAAATACAAATGTTTGTATTTTTCTTAACACAACAAGATAATCTATAAGCAATGAAAGGAATGAGAAACTTCAGGCTTAATTCTTATGTTCAGTGGTATTACCTGATTTATAGGAAAGTAAAACATGTTTCAATTTAAACAGAAGTTGAAGCAGTATTTGCCTTCTCTCTTTTACATATTTCTGTCATTTAGAATATTTGAATTTTGTTGGAAAGTATTTCAAGTTTGTCATTTCTAATACTGACTTAAAATGAACTATTTTAATTGTGCTCCTTGATTCAATAACAATTTACAAAGAATTGTCGGATGTTATAAGGATGTTTAGCCGCCAGGTAGTGGGAGGGCAGTTCTCAGAGCAGTTGTGAAGGGTTATAAAATTTTAAAATTTCCTTTTTGATTTTCAATTAAGGTAGGAGTATCAAAATTGTCTTTGTTCCTGGATGCTGAGAACCCTTCAATACCACAGGCACCAGGAGCTACTGATAACAATCAGGAGTTATGAGCAATAGTATTACATCATATTGTGGACATGAACTAAAGATGAAGATTAGAAGAACATTGGAAATCATCTAGGACAAAAAAGAAAAAGTGTGTAAAAGTCTAGACTAAAGGAAAGAAGGCTGCTAGAGTCATTCAAACATTTGGCTTTTCTAAGATTCACAACTCTCCAAACTGTTAACAATAGCCTGATGGGTCTGCAAAAAGACCTGAAGGAATATATAATATATAATGATCTTATTATATACAGTGCTCAGGTGCACTACAACTCAATGGAAAAAGTAACCAAAACTGCATAAGCAGTACATAGAATATGCACAGAATATGCACATAGAATATGCACAGGAATTGAACAGGGAAAAAGTTTGAAGAAATGGGGGTGGCGACACCAGGTGTACTGTTGGCGACTTTCAGGAATCATGGATGTTTTGAAGGATGTAGTGTCTCAACAGCTAACAACTGAAGGAATGCTGTAACAACAAAAGGAATACTGTACAAATTCAAGGCTGTGGCACAGCGTGGCCACAGTCTAATGACTGAAACAAGTACAAGATAAATGATAGATTGAGGAAGAAATGTTATCCCAAATTATAGAACACTTATGATAGACTATTGGTAAAAACAACTACAATTTTATATAAACAGAAAAAGTTCAGCTGCCAGAAAGATGTGGAAGCGTTCTCATCTTGGCAAACATCAAATATTCTTGTGGACATATTCAGAAATTCTAGATTGCAGTATTCAGAGAAGGTGATTGGAATTGTGAGTTGCCTCAATCCTAACTAAATAGTGGATTCTGATCCTTTCTTGGTAGTTCATTTAGTGTACTAAATTTAAACGGTCTGAATATACTGTGGTACATCTTTGCTTCATCCCATATCTGTCTCTCTGCCTGCCTACCTGCTGATCTGCCAACCTGTTTGTTTGTCCATCTATCAATGCACTTCAGTATATTTTGCAATCCCTTTTGTGTGAGATGTGTTATATTATTTGTATGTGCCCTTGTGCCCAATAAAATAAATTTTTGTTTGCTACTGAGATGTTTAAAAATGCTTTCAAATTGTACCTTAAGGCTCTGGATTCTAACAAATTCATTTAGTGTATGATCAAGAAGTAAAAAAAACAAGATTCAATAAAATATAGTATTGTTACTGTTATTATTAAGGCAGTGAAGGCGCATGGCTCAGTGGTTAGAGCATCGAGCTTACGATCGTAAGGTTGTGAGTTTGAATCCCGGACCGGGCTGCATGTTGTGTTCTTGAGCAAGACACTTTATTTCACGTTGCTCCAGTTCACTCAGCTGTTGAAACGAGTTGCGACATCACAGGTGCCAAGCTGTATCTGCTGTTACTTCTCCCTTGGATAACACTGGTGGCGTGGAGAGGGGAGGCTGATAATCATGGGCGACTGCTGGTCTTCCATAAACAACCTTGCCCAGACTTGTGCCTGGGAGGGTAACTGTCTAGGTGCAATCCCACGGTCAGTCATGACTGAAGGCAGTCTCAATTATTAAGGCAGTGAACTGGCAAAATTATCAGCACACTGGAGAAAATGCTTAGTGGTATTTCATATGTCTTTATGGTCTGAGTTCAAATTTCACCAAGGTTGACATTGCCTTTCGTCCTTTTGGGATCAATGAAATAAGTACCAGTTGCATACTTGGGTCGATGTAATCAAGCAGCTCCTTGTACCTTTAGTAGAAGGGACTACTACCACTACTTTTCATTGTTCTTTTGTTTTATCAGCTGCTCCAAGTCTCACCCAGAGATCTCAAGTAACAGCAAGTTGGATGTACTACTCTGATCCCCGTTCATTGTGAGTATACCCTGGCTCTCTGTCACCATCTCTCTCCTGCTCTCTCTTACACTCATTCTGTCTGTCTCTCTCTCTTTCCCTTGATCTTCACTCTGGCCATGTATCCATGTATCTCCTCTACAACAACACACCTGTTTCTGTCCTCAGTCTTGATCACTCTCTCTTTCTCTTGCTTTTCCCTCTGGCTAGGTAACCAAGTATTTCCTTTACACCAGCACACTCGTTTCTATCCTTTTTCTTGTTACCTTTTCCTCTCTCTCTCTGGGTATCCATGTACCTCCTCCACAGTAAGACACCAGTTTCTGTCTCTCTGTCACACTCTAAGCTTTCATCATCTGACACAAAGTCACTTCCTCCAATGCTCCATCCCCTCTCAAAGATTTCTTGTCTTGCAAGTTACTTGGTGACCCTGCCAGTGCTGGTGCCACGTAAAAAGCATCCAGTCCATATTTGTAAGCCTAGTACTTATTCTATCAGCCTCTTTTTGCTCGACCAAAGGTGGTGCTCCAGCATGGCCACAGTCAAATGACTGAAATGAGTAAAAGAGTATCATTACAGAAGTCAGCAAGCTGGCAGAATTGTCAGGACACAGACAAAATGTTAAGTGATATTTTTTTCAGCTTCATGTTTTCAAAGTTCAAATTCTTCTGAGATTGACTTTGTCTTTCATTTATCAGGGTTGCTGCAACATGGCAGAATCATTAACACACTGGGCAAAATGCTTAGCGGCATTTCATCTATCTTCACATTCTGAGTTCAAATTCCACCGAGGTCAATTCTGCTTTTCATCCTTCCAGGGTCAATAAAAAGAGTACTGGTTGAGTACTGGGGTTGATGAAATCAACTTACTCCCTCCCCTCAAATTGTTAGCCTTGTGTGTATAGTAGAAAAGATTATCAGTATTGTAATTATTATTATCATTAAGGTAGTGAACTGGCAGAAATGTTAGCATGCTGGTTGAAACACTTTGTGGCATTTCATCCATCTTTATGTTCTGTGTTCAAATGCTGCCAAGGTCGACTTTACCTTTCATCCCTTTCAGGGTTGATAAATTGAGTACCAGTGAACCATTGGGGTCGATGTAATCAGATAGTCCTCTCCCCAAAATTTCAGGCCTTGTGCCTTTAGCAGAAATGATTATTATTGTAATTATTATTATTATCATTAAGGCAGTGAACTGGCAGAATTGTTAGCATGCTGGGTGAAATGCTTAGTGGCATTTTCATCTGTCTTTAGGTTCTAAGTTCAAATCCCACTGAGGTTGACTTTGCTTTTCATCCTTTCAGGGTCAATAAGATAAGTAACAGTTGAGTGCTGGAGTCGATATAATCAACTACCCCACCACCGAACTTGCTGGCCTTGTGCCAAAATTTGAACTCATTATTATTATTACTATTATTATTATTATTATTATTATTATTATTATTATTATTATTGGTTAAAGTGTGATGAAGAAAGTAACAACTTACATGTTGAGACGAGGGCTGCAATGTGGGATTATACTCACGTGTTGTTGGTGATGACAATGTTGTTGCTGAAATAAAGATGTTTTTCATATTGTTAGATGCACTTCAGAAAAAAAAATCTGGATTTCTGAAATGAGCACAAAAACAGTGTTTGAACAATTGGTTTAATCTACCCTAGTATATCACTGGTACTTATTAAATCCCTCTTGAGATTCAAACATAGAGAAAGTAATAGAAATATGAACCATTTTTTAAATAGTAGTTATTAAAGCCTCAGGAAGAATGAAAACAAGATGAAAGTTATTATTTTGGGGATGGTCATCTTTTTTTTTTTGCCAAAAAAACACATGGTTCTC
Organism: Octopus sinensis; assembly: GCF_006345805.1. Lineage (NCBI taxonomy): Eukaryota > Metazoa > Mollusca > Cephalopoda > Octopoda > Octopodidae > Octopus > Octopus sinensis. The sequence goes on along the minus strand of NC_042999.1, from coordinate 55,923,865 downwards.
CATTTGTTTATTATTGTTATTATTTTTTATCTTTTGCCTGGAAATCTTTTGTCACCCACCTGTGACCTCTTCAGCAACTCTCCATCCCATGTGTCTCTTCCTGTTCTGTTTAGTCTATTCTGTTTAGTCTATTCTGTTTTTCTAGGGTGTGTATCCTTATCTGTCCATGCATTTGCATTTGTATCTGTGTGTGTGTATGTGCACACATGTCTGTGTTTTGTATGTGTGTATATGGATTTGCTCACTATACTGTTTGTATCTGTGTCCTTTTTCTTTCCCATTCTATCTTTAGTCATCATGTTGTGTTGTGTGGTGGGTGTTATTGTTTCATTCGTGTTTTCTTTTGAAGCTTGCTATGTCTATTACTACGTTTGTGGCCTCTGTAATCTGTCTAAGTGTCATGTTTGTTCTATGCATTGATAATAACTTAGCATTCCTGTTATTAACTGAGCCTCTATGTTCTAATTGAGCACGTTGGTAGAACATTGATGAGCTTTTCTCCTCTTTGAACTCCCACCAGTGTTCACCTATCTGTTCCCCTATGTTACATGCCATCTCCCCAGCGTAAGTTGTTGCCTTGTTTCTTACATTGGGGAGATAGCACGTAGTGTAGGGGAGTGGATAGGTGAATACTGGTGGGAGCTCAAAGAGGAAAAAAGCTCATTTATTCATAGTAACTGACTGTGAGTTCAAACTTTCAGGATTACTTTGGAAATTAATATCATTGTAGATTAATATTGTGAAGTAAATTGTGAAAAAGCCAAAGAAGGAACAAGTAAAAGAGTACTTACTTGTAGCTGTTGAAGGAGTAAGAACTGTTTTTCCTAAAATATTGAGGAATAATATATTACAATGGTTGGTTATAATCCACTCAAGTGTAGTTTTAATGATGTGTTATAGCTATACTCATCAGGACTTCAGTGAAATATTAATTTTCATATGTTACATCAAGGACAAGTTGGCATGATGGATTTAACAGTGGAGTCAGTTGATTTTAGGACATAAAATGGGGAAGTGTGATGCTTTGTGTACTCTTAATGTAATTCTCAGGGTGATTCAGCATGACACAATTTGTGACAATGCTGGCCCTTTGAAATACTCATTTTTGCCAGCTGAATGCACTGGAGCAACGTGAAATAAAGTGTCTTGCTCAAGGAAACAATATGTCGCTGGAAATTGAACACATGACCTTACAATCATGAACTTAATACCCTAAACACTCAGCCACATGATAATTAGTGTAAAATGTAATCAGAGTAAAATGTGAGTTCAGCTACTTGCATGTTAATTTCATGAGTAGGCTATTCTGTTGATTGAATCAACTTGAGCACATTGTCATAACCGACAGAGAGCCATTTTTTAAATGTATAGTGACCACAGTTGCACTGAAGATAAATCAAAGGCTGTTTTAATATTTCACTCACATTTTATAGTAATTAACACTGATAACAATATTTGTCTAGACTTGAGCTTTATATAAATAGAAATGGTGGGATGACCAATAGACTATCTACTCATAGATCATGAGTTAAAATCTGCTGTTAGCATAATATCATGTTTCCTGCCAGTAAACTTTATTTCACTTAACTTTTAGGAGAATAAGTAACAGATCAGTGGAATACTAAATCAGTTGAGAATAGGGACAAAATGATCCAGAATAGGTACCAAATCACCTGAGAACAGATATTAGAATTAACTGAAAATAGACACCAGGCAGGTCGCATGTAATATAACACTGTATATGTAAGTGGTACAAACATTAAGAAATGTATACAGAATGTATTGAATAGGTGTGTAGAATGAACTTACACAATGTATAGAGGGTGTTGACACAAGGTGTAGAAGATGTTGATTTGGTGCATAGACTATGTAGATACAGTATATTGAAGGTGTTGGGACAGTGTATGGAAGGTATTGACACTGTGTAGAATACATAGGCACAGTGTAAAGATGTTGACATAATGTGTAGAATACGTAGATACATTATATAGAAGGTGTTTAGAATGAACTAAGGTACTAAGGCAATGTATAGAATCTGTAAGAAGAGCAAAGAAAACATTGATATTTAACCAACACCACCCACCAAATCAAACAATAAATAACAAACAAGTTATTGACATTAACAGTAAAAACAAACTATTCTCATTACTTCAGGTAGCTGCTGATGTACTGAATGATGTAAGGAAAAACATTTTTAATGAACTGAAATTTGCTTCTTAGGTGGAAATAAAGCAACAACTAAAACCCTAAATGTAAGTGTTAGCAACTCACAAGAAAAAAAGAGAGATAATTTCAAAAAATTAAGTAATTCAACTGGAAACTGAATTTTTATTTTTAGTGGGGAAATTTGATCTTTATTAGAAGCAAGATGACAACTACAGACATGTTTTGGCATTATTGAACCTCTTCTGGACAGTATAGTCTATGTCTTCTTAGGTCTGCTTTGATCCTGCCATATTTTCAAGCAAACAAATTGATGTAATGTAAAGTGTAAACATGCAAACATCATCACAATCTTTCCAAATCCTGCTGCATTTCACATGGAATTTTTAGTCCTCTGAAGCAGTCTTGACGTATAAATTGACATTCCTATTTTGGCTGTAAATTTTGTTCTGAAAAATCTGACTTGTAAGCCAGAAAATATGGTATTTAATTCCAATGTGAGTTTTATAATTGCTTTTGGCTTTGGGATTTTAATGTAGTATTTTTATTTTTGTTGATTTACATATAGCATCATAAACATTGCTCCTAACAAATATATTAAAGCCAAGCTCACTGCTTTTTGTGTGATTAGGATTGCTGGCTGCAGCAACATAATAAAATCACATAAAGGAATTTATTACTATTTTTAGTATTTACTTCGATTTTCAAATCCCCCTCCTCCTCCTCCTCCCTCTTTCCTCCTCGTTCTCAACATCACCACTACCACTTCCTTCACTGTCAGTACCACCGCCCCACCAGCATGTCAGCTTTCCATATTAGCATAGGTTGGACATTTTAATAAGATTCAATGAGTCAGGAGACTACACTTTGTTCTAGTGTCTCAGTTTTGGCTTGGTTTCTACAACTAGATGCCGTTCCTATTGTCAACCATTTAAAAGAATGTACTGGATGTTTTTTTTTATGTGGCACCAGCACTAGTGATGTTGCCTTGTAACTTACAAGGCTAAACAGTTTCCTCAACTGGGAGGAAGAATAGGAGATAGGGTGGTTTCTTTAATGCAAAGTGTTACTAGGTTGAAGTAATATAGGAGAAACAATAAGAAGTTTATAACTGTGGAGGAGATTCATGGCTACCTTGTATTTTCGACGAGTGACTGGAAGAGTGTCCAAAAGAGAGATAAACATAGTGTTGATAAGGTGCCAGTTTGTACCTCAAGGTAATATGTCCAAGAGAGTGAATAAAAGAGAGCATAGGGACAGAAGAATCAGGAAGAGTGGGAGATGGACATAAACATCTGGGGTGGAGGTGATCAGATGTATATTAGCGGTGAATATAGTGAGTGGTGAACAGGAGTGGGAATGGTTGATAGGAAATATGAGCTGTGGACTGATGATATAAAAATGACGGATGTCAGTTGAGAGATGCTCAGAGGAGGAGTTGTGAGTAGCATTGTTTCTTTATTTTTAATCAAAATCAATTGCATTTTACCTCGTAAGTGGTGTAGAAGTTCAGGAAACAAACAACTCAATCATTTTAGAAGAACTTAAGAGAGTTGCTTCCGTTGCAAATATTATAGATGATAAAGGTTTTTTGCAATCAACATACTACAACCTCTAGCCACCAACATACTTTGTTCACCTACTGTTCTTTAAACTAGCAAAGTATACGCAGTGGACCACTTTTGCCCAAACCCACACAATGCATAATAGATAATGTCATATCTATTATATCTCACTTTCTAGGCCTCATACTCTCCTAAGAAACTCACATTCTTAACATGTCTCAATGACTGACCTTTCTCCTCAGCGCCATCTCAATAAATAATAACTTTTTATATGTGTGGATGAGGTTAACTGGAACTATAGGGTCAGTGATATCAATGGCTGAGGAGCCCTACTGGAAATCCAGGGAAAGTGGCCACATGAACAGATGTAGGGCCAGTGTGGGTCTTTTTGCTTCAGGGTGGTTGCAGCGCATGGATGTGTGTGGATATGATCTAATTTGCTGTTAGGTTCTGGCTAAAGGTTAGGTGGGTAGGGCACTTTCAAAGGTAACCCAGCTGGAAAGGTAATACTGCAAGAGAACCACTGAGAGGTAGGTGAATCACACTTTGTCCCTCATACTACACTATAAAGCTCTGTTGGGACACAGAGTGGAATATTACTGCCACAACTGTTGCCTTACACACACACACATCCAAGACCACATCCAGAGAAAAATATCCTGATTGAATGATACAAAGTTGCTCACCAACATACTCCAACCACTGACCCTTAGACATATTGTCTCTTCTCTCCACCTTTTTCTCTGCTACCATAATAGCTTTTACTCCTCAAAGCTGCCTGGACCCTTACTGTCTCTACTCAGGTACTACTGGCTCAGTCCTCTTGCCTCCTCTCATCCCCCATATTACATCTGACCCAACCAGATCTCATGTTAACCACTTCCCTTAGTCTTTTGTCTTAGATCATCAGCTTTTTGGAATTCCTTCACTGATTATCTGATTACATCATTTCTGCAAGGTCCAACTTGAAACAGTTTAAGTGGTATGTTAAAAGCAACAATCTCACTGCTCTTAAAGCGCTTATGAAGACTATCAGCACAGCCCCTTCTTTCCCTCAGAGCAATCTAAAAGGAAAAAAAAAATTTTTTAAAAAAAGGGACAATCATCTCCAGTTCTCTCCGTGTTCACATCATTTCTATCAAGATGAACCTGCAAAAATTCATACATCAAACACGTTGACCGCCAAGGGTTATAAATGATATTTCTTCTTCTTTGATTAAATGAAAAAAAAAAAGGCTCTATCTATGTTAAATTAACAATTGAGATGTTAAACACATGTGCATCTACATGGCATATATTGATAAAGGATGTGCTGTCACAATATGAACCCCTTGTATTTACATACCAGAATTGCTGTTTAAGAAGTGTGGGCTGTCCCAGCCCATAAGAATATCTAAAATAAAATTGTAGAAAAAGTTATTAAATCCAGTAATATCATTGTTCTTGTGTTATCATCATCATCATCATCATCATCACCACCACCACCGCCAATGAATATTAAAGTTGTTTAATCAAACAAACTATTTTTTCATTGAATAATAGTGTACATGACTGAGTACTCCGCAGACACTCATACTCTTAACATAAATTTCCAGCAGGATCAGTGTGACATAGTAGCATGACAAGGTTGGGCTTCTAAATTACAGACACAATTTATCTGATAAGTTTCAACACAGTTCTGCCTACTTAATTTCACTCAGAAAGATGAGGCTTGGCATTCTCATAATTTTAAAATAATATATTTTCATATTGAAATATGCCTTTCAAGTTTGGTCTCTTTATTTTAGAAAGAGAAATACCTAGAATTTATCTAAAGATAATTTATCTGTAGAATTCCTGAAATAAATTACAGGAATTTCATCTATTTTGATTATTTGATGCAGTTAAATCAGGGTACATACCCTGGAATGTTATGGAATTAAAGCAGACTTTCTCAAAGCCTACAAGATTGTATATGGACACATCAATCTTAAATTTAAATTTGTTGAAGAATATAACTTTTAAGATATTCAAAAGTTCCTTTTTTGTCACTCAGTTAAAATTTGGGATGTCTTGGGATCCAGTATTGCTTTAGCTCCAACACTCAAAACTTTCATAGCATTTTTACTACAGCGATGCCAAGCTATGGTTTGCACAGCTTGATTCGTATTTCACAGCACATGGTATACAAGCAGCTCAACAAAAGCTACACCTGCTTATTAGTGGCATTCCTGCCATATTAGCAGACACCGTTAAATATATCATCACAGATCTTCCACAAAGCATGACCTGAGAACAGGAATACTATGCAGAAATTCTAAATCAGCAGAAAGTCATTTCCGTGCATTGTTACGAGATGAGAACCTGGGTGACAAAACTCCTTCAGAATTTCTTAGGCGTATCAGAGAACCCAGTGGCCATACACCTGCGGACAGCTTCTTCGTAAAGAAATTATTTTTTCCCGCTTATCAACTAATGTACCGACGATATTGGCGAATATGGTTGACACCAACACTATAGATCAAATTGCTTCATCTGTAGACAGGATAATGGAATTTTCTCACTGACCCACCGCAGCTGATTCGGTTATTGGTTCATCGTCTTCTTGACAACAGCCTGATAATAAAAATGGAGACGCCATGTTGAAGGCTATCGATGGTTTAACATGCTAAATAGCTCAATTCTGTCATGTTAGACAGCGTTCGCGAAGCCATTCTTTCCCTTCTAAACCACATAACACTTTTTCAGCCAACAATTCTTCGGTGTGCTGGTACCACGCACGTTTTCATGATAAGGCACGTCGTTGTAACAAGTCTTGTGCTTTTAAAGTGTTGGAAAACTGAACCTAGAGAGCCCGGGCACGTCAGAACTCTCACAATTTTTCAGCTAATCGGGCTTTCTTCATTAGGGACCTAGTCTCAAACAGGTCATTCATGATCGATACAGGATCAAGTTGCAGTATTTGCCATTACGGTTCAGCTCTAACAAGCCACAGTTATCCAGTATTTCCTTATATGCAGTGAACCAGTCTCCCGTCAAAATCTATAGTCAGATATATTTAATTCTAGACCTTGCTTTGCGTCGAGATTTTAAATGGATTTTTGTCATCACTGACCTGCCGCATCTTATCCTTGGGGTGGACTTCTTATACCGCTATTCACTCCTGGTAGATGTCAGGAAACAGAAACTTGTGGATACTATCACATCTTTATCTACGTCTGCATGTGAATCTACCACTGCTATCCTCGTCCCATCATTTTTTTGTAGTTGCTGCCAATAACCAGTTCCATACTCTGCTTGCTTCATTTCCCGAGTTAACGGATCTATCATTTAAGCCTACCCAGACAGTCCACTCGACTCAACATTTTATTACAATAACTGGTCCACCCATTTTCTCTCGTCCACGTAGACTAGCGCCAGACAGACTCAAGAAAGTTTGCGCTGAATTCGATCACATGTTCAAGCCTGGCCTTATACGTCCTTCTACTAGCTCATGGGCATCTCCGCTACACTTAGCTCAGAAGGGTAGAGCGTATTTTAGACCGTTGGTGATTACAGGACATTTCCCTACCCAACTTAAAGGACTTCTCTTATGTACTTCCATGGTTGCACTATATTTTCCAAAGTGGATCTGGTACGTGCGTACCACCAAATCCAGATGTACCCAGAAAATATACCTAAAACTGCCGTAACCATTGGTTCATTCGAATTCCTATCTATGCCTTTTGGTCTGAGAAATATTGCCAGTACAATCCAGTATTTCATCGACGAAGTTGTACGCGGACTGAATTTTGTTTTTGCTTATGTAGATGACCTCCTAGTAGCCAGCGACACAGATGAACATCATCATCAACATCTACCTCAGTTGTTTCAACGTCTGTGAGTGTATCATGTAAAGATCAATCCAGCTAAATGTGTATTCGGTACAACTTCATTGGAATTCTTTGGACATCTTATAGACACAGAGGGAATTCGACTCCTCCCATCTAAAGTGGATGCTATTCAGAAAATCGCATCCCCTACTTCATTGAGACAAGTACGTCACTTTTTGGGGTTAATAAATTTTTACAGAACTTTCATCCCAAACAGCGCGGACAAGTTGTTCCCCCTGACACAACTTTTGAAATCCACAAAGAAGAAAGACGCATCTATTTCCCTTTTGGTTGACGCCTTGCAAACTTTCGACTCCGTAAAGTCTGAATTAGCTAAAGTTTCCTTTCTTACTCATCCTACTGCAAACGTGAAACTATCCTTAACTGTAGACACGTCTACGATCACTGTTGGCGCCATTCTAGAACAGATCATCAACCAGAAATCTCAACCACTTGCCTTTTTCTCATGTCAACTCAAGCCAGCAGAACAGCGTTACAATACTTTTGACAGAGAGCTCTTAGCATTTTATCTTGCTGTGAGACTCTTCCGCCATCTCCTAGAAGGCCAGGAGTTCATGGTATTCACAGATCATAAACCTCTTACATTCACTCTTCAATCCAAGTCCGATAAATACTCATCAAGGACATACAGACTCTTGAATTTCATCTCGCAATATACCAGTGACATTCGTCATATAGCCAGATCTACAAACATACCTACTGATACATTATCCAGATTTCCTGTGTGTTCACTTTTGTCTCCTGCACACATCGATTTGGTTGCTATCGCCAGAGACCAACCTCCTTTGGACTCTTTGGACACTTCTTCCAACCACATTCCTGTTGCAGATTTGAATACTTACCCATTCCATCTGCTGAAGGGCGGATCATTTGTGACACCTCTACCGGCTCACCTATACCGCTTGTTCCACATCGTCATCAGCATACCGTTTTCGATGCTCTTCATTCCTTGTCGCATCCCGGCATAGCCGTCACAGTAAAGCTCACTACAGCCTGTTTCTTCTGGCCTAACATGCACCATATAATCGCCAGTAGGACACATTCTTCTTTGCAGTTTCAACGCAACAAAGTCCATCGACATATTCGTGCTCCTCTCGGAAAATTCAGCCCACTGGACGCTTGTTTCTGTTATGTCCACATCAACATTGTTGGACCCTGGCCCGTTAGTCATGGTTTCACATACATCTTGACTTGCATCGATCGTTTCTCTTGATGGCCTGGAGCCATACCTCTGATTGACGTTGATATCACAGCCGAATCCATCCCACAAGCGTTCATTTCCAATTGGGTAGCGTGCTTTGGTGTCCCATCTAAAATAGCCACTGATAGGGGACACCAGTTCGAAGCTTCTTTATTCCGTGAAATATCATGACTGTTGGGTGCTCCTCGAATTCATACGACAAGTTATCACCCAACTTCCAAAGGAATGATAGAACGATTCCACAGACAGTTAAAAGCTGCATTACACATACTCCTGATCTGCAACGTTGGACAGAATTCCTACCAATTGTTCTTCGTTGCCATTCCGCTGTTAAGACAAATTTAGGTTTCTCCTCAGCCGAACTTCTTCACGGCATCACTTTGACACTTCCCGGTCAAATGTTCAAACCAGTTGATGCACCAGATTCTGATACACCATCATACGTCAACAGATTTCGTTCTTACTTCAACAACACCACATGCACCTCAAACACAACATACCTATAAACCTTATATCGCAAAAAGTGGCAGAACAGTACATTGGCCACAAGAATTATCCAGAACTATGTATATTTAGCTTTGTATTATAAAACAAGCTGTTTGCTATTTCTTTTACAAAGAACGTTTATTCACAAACATTTTCCCCATGCATGTTTCACATTGTATTTTCATTTTGCTTTGTTTTGCATTTAGTTTGATGTGCATAGCTGTGTAGCTAAAGGTTTACTGCACCAAACAGTATCTATCGTGATGCATGTATTGATGTTTTCTATTTTACTACTTGTTTTGCTTTGTAGCTGCCCTGGATCACTACAATGATTTTGCTTATCGACTGCTCGTCTGAGGAGGGGGTTATGTAGTGAATCCTGGCGGTCAAGCAGGAAAGCAAAAGGAAAAAGGGGATTTAACGAGAGTAATCTCCCTCGAACATTCTGGAAGTTTTCAGTTGACGTCGAAGTCAGGGACTTCCGGTTCATCCCTTATATTAAGGAACATATTTCTAAATTTGCGCCATTCGTTGCCTGTTGATTCTTCGATATGCATTGAGTCGGTTCACTCACATACACACCTGCACACGCGTATGTTCGCCTCATTTGCTTGGAGACATGTGGTTGCAAAAGAATATGATCATTTGATGTTACAAGTTTTCCTTCAATTAACCTTTTATGTTAACGCATTACCTCCGGTAATAAACATGTTATGACTTATTACAACCGTCTCACAAATTCTTTTCTTGTCATTACATACAAGATGGTGACCCTCTTTCACTCATACTTATTAAATAATAGGGTGTCACTTAATTGACATCACTATACATGTCATTCTCATCTATGAATTTAGATAGATTCTGCTATCAACAGTTTTAAGGAGCTTAGTCGAATTCTGAAAAGATAATATATACTCGGAAAAAAAATATAGTTTATATTGAAACTTACCCATTAAATCATCATCCGTCTTTTGGGATACACTTTCAAGTGATTTGCCATCGTCCTTTTTCTGCTTTTTCCGAACCGATTCTAATTCTTCCTGTTAGAGTAAAATGAAGATAACATTTAACTTTTTCATTACCATATTTCTGCTGAAATATCCAACTTTTGCTTCAATTAATTTTAAAATAATTAAGAATTTAGCACAGTAATTTTGTCATTATTAAGCTGGTGCTTGGAACTTAAATTAACATGAAATTTTAATGGAATTTATATCACTTCAAAACAGGATACTTGTGCTCTAGAACCAGGGATGGCCTCGGGTGGATTGATGACAAAGGGATTAAAATTAAATGCTAAAATGCTTGACCCTCCTATTACCATTTTTCTCATAAAGTACATTGTTTTGTTTCAATTGTGGGATGATGTCAGCAGCTGGGGAGCTGACCGGAACTTGGGAACTGACCCGAAGAGGAAGGGCACATAGGTGATGCGCGCACCGGCATGAGATGATTGGGCCGTTTCGATTGGAGTAGCCGAGAGTTGCTGGATGTGTGAGTGCTGCGACAATGTGAGGGACAGCAGCTGCTATTTTTAGTGTTTCGGTTTGGGCCACGTGGAAGAGTTTGTTACCATCGGAGAGGTCTGTGTTGATGAAGAGAAGGTAGGTGTCTTACTTTTAATCTCCCACATTCACCATGAGCTATTTCGGCACTCCACATAAGACGTCACCACGATGGCAGCTGAGTGAACTTGTGGCTCAAGCTCGTGTGATGACGTGAAAGACTGGATGGAAGACGACAGTGATGGTGGTAACGGAGGCGCATAAAGACGGACAATGGCCGGAGAAAGACGTGAAGAAGCCTACCGTGTAATGACAGCAGCCGTTCTCAGGCCGGTGTTTTAAATGTCAGGGGTCGCACATGGCAAGGGAGTGTACGCAACTGGGGCCCGTCTGCTATCGATGCAGACAGACAAGGTACATCGCCCGTGATTGTGACCAGGGAAACGACTGGGGAAGTTGCTGCCTCTCAAACTTTCCCCGCAAACGAATAGAGGCGCTTTTGGAGACACTGCCCATAATTGATGTCGAGGCCAAGGGGATGTTCAAGGCCCTCGTGGATAAAGGTTGCACGACCACCCTCATGACTCCATGGGTGTCAAAGAAATGGAGTGAGGCAAGTAGCGTCTGGGAGGTCGACGGCAGTGAAATCCGATGTAAGGCCGGCAGCAATGTAGAGATAGCGGTGTGAGGTGCGACGCTAAGGCTGCAGGTAATTGTGTTCAAATGCGTGATAGACGGGATTGATGTGGTGATGGAGATAAATGCTATCAACCGCCTCGGTGGTGTCAGTATTGCAGGAGATGAGGTCACGTTCAGAAGTGTGAGTGTGTCGTGCGCTGTGAGTCAGGATCGCCAGAGAGAGCAGAGCTCCACGAGGGACTGCGCTGCTTACACCATTGAGGACAAGGATTTTCAGGCAGCGTTCAGTGGTCAGTGGCGGATGATAGAGTGGCGATGGAAAGACAAGCCCCTGATGCTGAAGAACAGGGTGTGCTGCTACCAGTGTACCTTGAAAGGTCACACCAGGATCAAGTTCGAAGACGAGGTAGAGAGATGGATCAAAGAAGGAGTCCTTGTCCCATGGAAGGAGGAGGTGGTGAGTGGAGTGCTACATCTGGTGGTGGTGGTGCAGCCGACGAAGGGAAAAGTCAGACCGGTGCTGGACTGTAAAGAGCTGAACGAGCATATATCATGGTACATGGGAGACGAGGTGATGGACGTTTGTGTTGAGACGTTACGCATGTGAAAATAGGGGAGGAAGTCTGGGTTAAGCCACCAAAGGCGCGCTGTATGTCTCAATGGAGCAGAGGAACGGTGACGTCGGTCAATTCCAGAAACAACGTCTCCGTAGATGGGATGCTGCAATATGTCTTGGACCTTCGCAGGATTGTCTCTTCATTGGATGACAATTGTGGAGAGGAGGAGAACGAGGTGCCTAGCTTGAGGAAACCTCAATGCGCAAGGCGCCCGCCCGGTTGGATGGTGGACTTTAACGTGGTGTAGAGGAGATGTGATCTTTAAGATCAGGGTGGCGTGTGGGATGACATCAGCAGCTGGGGAGCTGACAGGAACTCGGGAGCTGATCGGAAGAGGAAGGGCAAGGAATTTAGTAAAATTATTAAGCTGGTTTGGGAACATGAAATAACAAGAAATGTTGATGGAAGATTTTAATTTAATCACTTTTAAACTGGAATTTAATATCATAAAACCATGAACAGGTTTGGGCAAATTGTTATCAAAAAGGTTAATAATTTGATTGCTGTTGCCATAACTCCAGGCAACTTATGCAGCATGTTTTAATAAGACTACTACTAGTAATAGTACTATTAAATAATTTAATGGAAGTTTGATGCATATCAGGCTAGTACCCACCTAAAACTATATTAGCTTATAGGAAGTATTGAATCTAGTTCTGTTTGTGAATGACATATTCTTCATTTACATTATCAGTCATTGATGCTGTTATTGATGTCTGCCTCAAAGGCACTCTGATCAAGCAGAGTTAGGATCAAAGTTACATCAGCAAAGACTATACTTATTTTTCAGATATATGTTGGATTACATTGTCCAATATATCCATTTAAAAATTTTTACAGTTGAATGTTTTTAAGGGAATCTGAAGGCTATTTTTAGCACACTGAGTGACCACATTGTTCATTATTTGTCTTGACTTATCATATGACCCTTTAACTTTTAAACTGGTTGTATTCAGCTCAAATATTCTACCTGTTTTATGTTTATACTAACCAGATCTAGCCACTCATACTGACCTACACGGTCATTCTAAAGATAAACAGTCACATCATCAAAATCTTGAAACTCTAAAATAAAGCATGATTAATTCAAAACAGTGCAAATGAATAAACATTACAGAGTAATCTGATTGTTAAAGGAGTGCTGATTGTTAAAGAGGTGATTGTTAAAGTGTTGTGCTTATGTTAAACTTTTAAAATTTATCACTGAACTTGTTTTAAACTGTTAAAATGTTAAAATTTGAGGGTACTGTTTTGTGAACTGGAAGAGCATTTTCCAGGGATGAAGAGCAGATAATAAACTAGAGCTACAACCGATCACTTGATCAAAAGATTTTAAATGTTTTTATGTTCAAATTAAATGTTTTGTAACTTTTTCTCTTAATCATTTGTGTTTATAGAGTTAATATACCTTGGTAAATATGATTACTTTTTATCAGCCACAAGATTACATTTGTAGAGAAAGGTGCTACGGTAGATTGTTTTGCTTACGTGGAAGATGAATGGAGAGTGAATAGAAGTAGAATGGAGACATAGTGGTGGTTGATTGGAGGTAGAGAAGCAGTAGAGTGGAGGTTGAGTGGAAATGGAGTGGTGGGAGAGTGAAAGTAGAGAAAGAAGGTGTAGTTAGAGTTGAGTTGGAGTGGAGGTTGAGAGTAGGTTGTGTGGAGGTAGATAGAGTTGATAATTATAATGACATGTTCTACTTTCTGTAGGTGGAGTCAAAGCAGGAGTAGAGTGGGAATAGAGAGAGAAAAAAAGACAAAGGTGATTCCAGTGTTCTGAATCTTCCTCATTTATTTCTCCAGGTAAAAATAAATGTATTTGAATGACTTGACACAAGAAAATGGCTATTGTTTTAATTGATTATCTATAATAATTACGTTTAGCTAACAGCTAAAATCTGTTTTATAGGGAACTCATATTTCTGGTGATTTTATTATTTCAATGTTATTATCTGAAGAAACAAATAAATTAATGGGCATTGTAGGAAATTAATTACAGCAATTTTCACCTCTAAGACAAAATATTTATATCTAAACTTCATATGAAACTGATGACGACAAATGCGTTATACATTGTCATCAAAATAAATAGTGCTTATTCATTTTTATAAAAGTTTGTGGATTACAAGTTGAATCTGAAAATGCTGTTAATATTGTAGAGCAGGCAGGATCTTTAGCATGCTGGGTGAAATGCTTAGTGGCATTTTGTCTGTCTTTATAGTCTGAGTTCAAATTCTCAGAATATACTGAGGCAGACTTTGCTTTCACCCTTTTGGGATCAATAAAATAAGTACCAGTCGAACACTGGGGTGGATGTAATCGACTTTCCTCTTCCCTTGAACTTGCTGGCCTTGTGCCAAAATTTGAATTAGACAAAATACTTAGCTGCATTTCTACTGACTTTATGTTTTGAGTTCAAATCTTACCAAGGTCAACTTTACCTTTCAGCTTTTCGGGGCTCGATAAAATCATTATCAGTTGAACACTGGGATCAATGTAATTGACTTACCCCTGTCTCACAAATTTGCTGGCCTTATGCCAAAATTTGAAACCAATCCTCTTGAGCAGGAATGAATAATATTTTCTAAGAAGTGTGATGCATGAAACATGGCTCATCATCAGAGCAACACTACTAAAAAAATTCAAGACAGTTTTTTTTTTTGTTTAGGCATGCTATTTAGAATATCCCACAGGCTGCAGTTTACCCAAGACTGTTCTGGATCATCAATTGATTTGATCAAGATATATCAATAAAACTATCATCCTTAATTCAGTTAAATTATATTTTAGCTATATTTTTAATGTAAAATTATACTTTACAGTACCTGGCACCATTAATGAACTTCTGAAATTTTGACATTACCAAAATACTTCTAAGGGGATACAGATGTTTTTGTTTTATATCTTAGAATTCATTATGATGTATGGAAATTTATCTGAAGAATATCTGACTATGAATTTCTTTTAGAAGCCATAAATGCACATAAAATTTATAAATCCAAATGCCTCTGTGCTAATATCTGTCACAACCAATGTTATTCTTTAGACATTTCTAATTATCTCAACCTTTCTGTCATTTCCTGGTTTTCATTTATCTTCTGTCTCACGTCGATATTGAAACTAGTCAACCAGAAAATTAAAGCAATTTCTTTTCTATAAAATGTCAGAATTTGTTTATGTCTTCCTGCCTAATCATCCATAATGTTGGCTTTAATTCTATTTTGTTTATTTATTTATTTACTTTTTGCTCATTAAATAAATCCTTCAGTTAAGAAATCAGTATATATATATTTAAGTACAGAAGCACTTCCACTATGATGAGCTCTTTCCACTGGATTTGAAAGAAGCTCATGTCTCCACAATTGCCTATAACAGAAATTATACAATTGTAAAAAGGAAATGACAGTTCTCCATACATCTCAAATAGATTGGCATATACACACAAACCATTCTTTTATTTAACTACTTCAATATTTTATGGCTGTTTTAATATTTCTGTTGCTGCTATTACTTTGGTTACTGTTGGAGATCAACAAAAAAATTACATCTGTGGCTTCTCAATGACTATAGAACATAAAAATAATAATTTTAACTAGAAAATTCAACTGAATCTATGACATTCGTTGAAGATGTTTGAAGCATCATTTTCCTGTAAATAATAAAAAAAAAAAAAACATAATTGGCGCCATCTTAACAAAAACATGCATGAGGTGTAAACAACTGAAACTTTTTGAAAAATATTCCTACTCATAAAATTAATTTTTTTTTCAACAAAAGATATAATTTTTGAAGCATCTAAAATTCTCTGATAGTGCATTCCAGTACTTAATAGCAGTAATTTGAGTATGTTATGTCACTAGAATCCATTCCTTAGTTTATCTTCTTGGCCCACTATTCTTGGAAAGGTTATGGCGATTGAAGAATCTGCCTTGCAAGTCTTTCCTGTGACATTCTAATCACATTTCCATAGTACCGGAGTTGTGACCTCTCAATGTGGTGAAATTCCTCTCAACTTGGAGAGAGCCCCTGATCATTGAGTGTGCACTCTGTCAAGTAATGTTACTCCAGAGATCCTTCTGAGTACTCCCATTTCAACTGCATATATTTATGATTATTCTCTTTCAATCATTATCCAATATTCACACCCATAGATAAGGATAGCTTTGAAAACTGAATTGAGGATAGCAAGTTTGACTTTGAAGCCAACTCTAAGCATGGAACCCTGTTGTAATATACATATTTTTATTATAGGATCTCACATCAGACTGTGAAGTGTTATTTCACTGGAGTTCAGAAAAGTCTTGCATATTTTTGTTTTTGCTTATAGATTGTGGTTACAAAGTGTGTGCTGGTTGGTTACTTCTTTTACCCCCAAATCCCAACTTCTCCAGATCGTCCCTTAAGTATTTACTAACAGAATCAAATACAACAGTGAGTATTTATATAAATGTAAATTTGCAATCTTGGTACAGAAGCTGTAAGTTTCAAAGCCATTATCCATACTTACTCACAGCTTTGGAGCAGCTGACATCTACAGCTGTACAGCATTTTTCTATTCTGTCTTAGACAAATATATCAGACCTGTTAAGTTTGCACTTGAAAGAAGTTTTGATAGTAATATTCTACCAATATTGTTTGTATTGATTTGTTGCATTGTATATTGCTTTAGCAAACAATATACATACTGCATAAACAACTATATACATATGCATGTAGTATAAACAACATATATATACTTCTAAGGCAGTGAGTTGGCAAAAATGTTAGCATGCCAGTGAAATGCTTAGTGGTATTTACAGTCTTTACATTCTGAGTTCAAATTCCACTGAGGTCAACTTTGCCTTTCAACCTTTCGGGGTTCATAAATTAAGTAACAGTTGCATACTGGGATCGATCTAATCAACTGGTCCCCATCTCTAAAAATTTCGGGCCTTGTGCCTTGGGTAGAAAAGAATATATATTTACTTCTTTTGTGGAAAGACATTTTAGGGAAGCTACTGAACAAATGTGTAATGTTTTTCACAGAAGTGTAATATAATCAACATTTTCAATCCCATTTCAGGTGTTTAAGGGATTCACTAAATTCATTGGTTATTATGTGTTTTGTGGCTATCTCTGCCCTTGGTAGGCAAAAGCATACCCTTTGATATGAGGCATGATATAATGCACCCATCAGTAGCTATATTTCCTGTTAGCATCATCCATACATTTTAATTGTATACTGTGTTTCCGCTCCATGTCTTTATTGAGGTATAAGAGACTAATGTTGAGGGATAAGAGACCAACAATTCTGAGGTCATATGAAAGATTATCAGTACTTAAATTGCACTTACACATAGTCACATGCACGTGTGTATACAGGTACTTATGTATACATATTTTCACACACACACACACACACTCATATATATTTGTATATACATATGCACATATATATACATGGAAACACACACATGTACATATATATATATATATACATACATATACATATATATGTATATATATATATCTACATATACATACATATACTCACATACATATACTCGCATACATATACTTACATACATAAAAATACATGCACACACATTATTGGCTTGTATGTCCAAATATGTAGTATTAAATGACTGAGATCCTTAAAGTAAGATAAGGGAGTTAACAAATTAAAGATTAAAAATTAAAATGGAGGCAAGGGAAAATTAAGTAGGGTTGTTTAGGATTACTTAAGGGATGTTGTGGATACATGCTGTGTGGTTATTTAGGTTGCATATAGATTTCTGGTAAAATTTGAAGGTATGAAAAAAGCAGTGGTTGCATGTACTTAGGACTTCATTATATTTATTTAGTAGTGTCAAGGAGTTGTGATTTAATATGTGGAATACCTCTTTTAGGCATAACTTACAGGCTAAGTGTTGACCTTGGTATAGAAGCCCTGAATCTATTATGGACCATGACAAAGTGAAGGGAATATTCCTATTTTTGAGATGATGTATGTGACTGGCGAGTGTTGTGGATTTACTGTGTTTCTTGTGTCTAAAAGAATTGAGATGAGTGGCATATTGCTGTTTAAAATTTATGGTCGATCCTATATATATAGCTGTAGAATTGTGTAATGTGCTGAGGATGGTGCATTTATAAATTACATTAGATCTTCTACATTGGGTTCGTAGAGGGCAGATGGACCCAAGATGGTAGTTACATATATGTATATATAAAAGAAGACAAAGCAAATGGAGATTGGGAAGTTAAAAATTGTTTATTTTTAACAGAAAATTAATCATCATCCCTTACAGCCGTTTCAATTAATACTCAGTAAATATTAAATTTATATGATATGAGCATAATATCTTCAGAGGGGGAAAAATATTCCTTTGGATGTTTTATGTGTTTATGGATTCATCATAGCAGACTGAATGATATGGTTTATGATTTGTATTGTTATATGTTCAGATGAGGGGTTTACAGTTTGATTGGAGATAAGATAGAGCAGGTAAATTGAATTAGAACAATGAATGAATAAATTAAATAGAGATGATAGAGAAAATTTAAATATAAATAAGGTAAGTTTATAGTTAATAAAAGAATGGAATATTCATTTATAAGATATAAATAAAGTTATGAAAATTTGTATGTATGCAAGTATTCACATATACATATACACACATATATATATGTATCCATATGTCCATATATATACACAGAGACACAAGCATATATTCACACATATACTTATATCCACACATATCCATGCATATACATATATATACATATACATGTACGGATGCATTAATACGTATGCATTAATACGTATGCACACTTACATATATATGTATGTATATACATGCATTTACACTTTTTACCCATCACCCCTAAGAAGTTAACATAGATTCATGTTGGTTCATTGGTCCTGATTGGTTAATGAAATTTTGAATTATTTTCTTTACTCTATAGCATCTCAAGGAAAGTATATTTGATTAAATTGTTAAAAACAAATATGCTTTCCTTGAAACCATATGGAGTAAACAAAATTTCATTAACCAATCAGAAATAATCGACCCACATGGATCTATATTAACTTCTTCTTAGGGGCGATGGGTAGAAAGAGTAAACGCATATATATACACACATGTATGTGTGAGTGTGCATACCTATTAATATATTCGTGCATGTTTATGTATATATATACATATATGTGTTGATATGTGTGGATGTATGTATACGTGTGAGTATATATATAATTCTGGAAATTATTGTAACCATTGGTCCAGCCATCTGGCCATGAGGAGAGAACTGACAAAAAGATGGACAGATGGACAGACAGACATAATGCCCATTATAGTAAGATGACAAATCTGCCAATCTATGATGGGAAATAAAGGGATAGTATCACAAATCTAAACCCTCTAAATTCATGGGGGGGGGGGGAATCCAGTGTTAATCCTTGTCACTGGAATTTTAACAAAAAAAATCTAAGGTGATTTATTCATATAAAACTCAATATCCAATAAATAATCATATTTTTTCACATTGTTTTCACTAAAAGCCTTCCTGATTGCTTCCTTCATAATTCTGAAAAACACCGTGACCATTGGTCCAACCATTTGACCATGAAGAGGGAACAGACAGACAGACAGACGGACATAACACCCATTAGAGTCAAAATAAATGAAAATTAATAAAATGTGAAATTTCCCCAATGCATCCAATTATTGTTGTTATTATTTTTTATGTTGTTTTGTTTTATATGAGCTGTTCCAAGTCTCACTCAGAAACCTCCAAGTCCACAGACTTTGGATGGGTATTATTTATGATTAGCAACGATACAGTGTATGAAAAGGAGACCAGAATGTCAGAAATAATATTCTGTTAAATTTGTAATTCAGTTTTGAAAGAGATTTAAGAGAATCAGCTATTTTCAGGTTGACAATGTTTTTCTTGGGATGAGGGCTGTATGCAAAAGAACAATTTTTAGTAGTTGTGATATTTGGGGGTTTCTTGGTGTTTGGCCATAGTGTTTAAAAGTGCCATGAGACAGTGAGCTGGCAGAATCGTTAGCACACCGGGCAAAATGCTTAGTGGTATTTCACCTCTCGCTATGTTCTGAGTTCAAATTCCACTGAGGTTGACTTTGCCTTTCATCCTTTCGGGGTCGATAAAATAAGTACCAGTTGAACACTGGGGTCGATGTAATCAACTCATCCTCTCCCCCAAAATTGCTGCCCATGTGGAAAAATTTGAAACCATTATAATTATTATTAAGGCGGTGAGCTAGTTGAACTGTTAGCATGCCTGGCAAAATGTTTAGCAGTATTTCAGCCATCTTTACATTCTGGGTTCAAATAGCACTGAGGTTGACTTTGCCTTTCATCCTTTCGGGGGTCGATAAAATAAGTTGAGCACGTTTGAACATTGGGGTTGATGTGATCAACTTACTCCAACACTTGAAATTGCTAACCTTGTGGCAAATTTTGAAGGCTTTATTATTATTATTATTATTATTATTATTATTATTATTATTGAGTGAGAGAGCAGTGTATGCTATAAAAGTGACACTAGAGTACAAATATATGAAGCCTACCACACCCATCATGACTACCCATCTGATACGAGTACACAGGGCACATGCATCACAACCATACATATTCAACATGGTGAACTCATATCAAGATAAACAGCACATGATCTTGCTGGTGGGGCCTAGTTAGAATTTTCTCAGGTTCAGTGGCGCATCCTACTCAAAAGGTCTCTGAATAAGATTTGTTTAAGGATGATGAATGAAACACCCATATTTCTGGAAGCGAATTATTCAAACCCCAAAGGATTCTTCCCAACACATGGCTATGATGCTCGTCCACTACTTCTGCTCATGATCAGAGATGCATATATTGCCAGCCACCAAGAGACATGCTCAGCTGGTTAAGGTCAAACAACTGGCTTGCAAATCTGTGGTTTTGAGCAGAATATTATTATTATTGTTGTTGTTGTTGTTGTTATTTACAACATTTTTTTCCAGTTTCTTAGATATTTATTGTCTTCTGCAGTTCATCTGATATAAATTACTTCCTTTCATTTGCCCTCTCTCTCCCTCTCTCTCTCTCTCTTCTTCTTCCTTCTCTCTCTCTCCTATTCTCTCTCTCTCCTATTCTCTCTCTCTCTCCTATTCTCTCTCTCTCTCTCTCTTTCTGGCCAAGTAACCATATACCTCCTCTACAGCAAGACATCTGTTTCTGTCTCTCTGTCTCACTATAACCTTTCATCATCTGACAAATCCCCTCCTCCAATGCCTCCTCCCCTTGCAAAGGATCCTTGTCTTGCAAGTTACTTGGTGACCCTGCCGGTGCTGGTTCCACTTAAAAAGCATCCAGTCCACAACTGTAAAGTGTTTGATGTTTGGAAGGGCATCCAGCTGTAAAACACCATGTCAAACTGTGCTAGTGCCAAGTAAAAAGCACTCAGTCCATTCTATAGAGTGGTTGGTGTAAGGAAGGGCATCCAGCCATAAAAATCCTGCCAAAACAGACGCAGAAGTCTGGTGCAGGCTCCTGCCAGGTCACCTCCTGTCAAACTGTCTAACCCATGTAGCATGGAAGGCAGACATTAAACAATGATGATGATGATAATGATGAGGATGATTTTATCTGATGCTCTACAGATTCTGCTCATCCAATATAATTCATTATTAAATATATTTCTATATTAATCACATTTCCTTACCTTTAATTTGGCAATTTCTTCTCGTAAATACTCATTCTCGTTCTCGGCAGCATGTAATAATTTTTCTACTTTATTAATTTTCTTTTCTGCTTCCATTTGTACTGAAATGATCACACCTGTGAAGAAATATTCAAACATTTGGGCCTTGGTAAATTTTTGTCCAAGAGAATGCATAATAAAACAAAAAGAAACAAGAAAACCCCACATTAAATCTAGATTTAAAAGTGTGAGGAATATCATAAAATATTACAAAATTTATCAGACATAAATAGACTTAGAAACAGGGTGCATAACTGAAAGGTCAGGGAGTCTTTCTAAGTCGAGCTGATACTTCTCTGCGTTGAGAAGTCACAGCTCTAGTACTATGGACACGTGATTAGAATGTCGCAGGAAAGAATCACAAGATGGATTCTTCAAGCTGAGCCAACCAGCTGGAAACTTAAGGCTAGACCAAGAACATGATGGTTGATTATTATATCCATAGTCTCAGTTGTTCAGTTAGGAATCCAACCAGAAAATCTAATGACAGTTTATTCTCATAGAACTCTATGGAGATGACTGAAGACTCTAACTTCCATAACCATCACAAGAACAAGAGAAAATCAATAAATATATAAAACATAAACTTTATGTCTACTAATTTTGATTTTTCTGTTCAAACCACTTTTCTTTTTGAGTTGATTTTGTAATTAAGACCAGGGAATTTAGTTAACTTTTATAAGTTTACAATAATTTAATGACAATTAATTCTTCATTTTTTATTGGTGAAGTCATATTTGGTATTTAATAAACACATGTACTATTCAAGTTACTGCTTTGTTACTTTTTTAATTTCAAGTTAATTATTCTACTATAGCACAAAACCTGAAATTTAATGGGAGGAGGGTAGTTGATTGCACTGATCCCAGTGATTTACTGGTACTTATTTTACCAACTCAAAAAGAATGAAAAGCAAAGTCAATCTTGGTGAAATTGGAATGCACAATATAAAGTTGAAAGAAACTCTGTTAAGCATTTTGACCAGTATGCTATTAATTCTGTCAGCTCACCACTTTTATTTTAATTCAATATTGCCAAAGAACACATTGAAAGGCAAGGAAAGAATTCAATGTACTGAATGACCAATATGATTACAATAGGATACAATAATCCCCATTTCAACACTTGATATCAGATCAAATTTGATGGTATATATATGTTCAAATATCCTATGATATATTCATAAACCTGGCTGACTGCAATGAAAATAAACTGGAATTCACATACTGGAACAAATTTAACCAAGACCAGTCCCTCTCTCTCTCTCTCTCTCTCTCTCTCTCTCTCTCTCTCTCTCTCTTTCCCTCTCTCTCTCCCTCTCTTTCTCTCCTTCTCTCCATCTTCCCCCTCTCTCTCTCCCCTTCCTAGGCCTCCATCAGTCAAAGTTTACCATGTATCTGTACATGTATACACAGGCTTGGATAAGACGTTTCTCTATTTTCTTTTTTTGAGGAAGACTGATGGTTGCCCATCTACATAGCCTCCCATCTCTATGCCTCTAATGTTAAGAAAAAGCTCTCAACTTGGGCTGATTCAACTGACCCTAGTGTCAATTCAGGAGTTGCTTTTACTCCACCAAGAACAGATACCTCAATACATCTTGCCTGAAACTGTGCTTCCAATCCATTGTTCTGGATTTGCAGTTTTTGACCTTGGTGGGATTTGAATTCAGAGACTAGGAACAGGTATCGCAAAGTATTCTGCTCAATGCATTCTGATAATTTGTCCCACTTCCTCCTGTTGCTTAATCTAACAGATTAAGAGATCTTACAGTGAGATATCATTTCATGTAGACTGCACAGAGATATATCAGGGTTCCCTATTTTAATTTGGAAAAAAACAATTTATTTTATTGTTTAATGTGAAGGGCTGAGTGCTTGGAAAAGCAAGTTCACAATTCCCTTATGATTCTCAGTTATTTCATATTACAAATGTAGCTATATTTCTTGAGCAATATATAAATGGTTATGATTATGGTTACTCCACATTATTCTGTAAGGAGCATAGGGACAGTTTCCCAGTTTCTCTGGTGTATATTTTCCTCCCTGGATGGGATGCCGGTCTGTTGCAGAATTACTCAGTCTTACCAGCTGAGTGGACAGGAACAACATGAAACACAATATATCACCTGGTCCAGAAACCACAATCTTACAATCATGAGCCTAACACCCAAACCACTAAGCCACGTATCCCCTCTAGTAAATAAATACCACACAACTTTATTACAATAATTGTATACAATAATTATCAGTTCTTATAACCAATGCCACTAACGAACATTATTGTGCTTCAAAAATCTAATAATTCTTTAATTTATTCAACATCATATCTATAGCATCTTTAATTAGTTCAACTTCATATTATAGAATTCTCAGTTAGTTCAGTCACCTTTAGTAGCTTCTCTAATTAGTTCACTTTCAGTTCATAGCATTTTTAATTAGTTCGGCCTCTGTCCATAACATCCATTTATGACTGACGATCATCTGGAATTTCATTTCTTCAGATTTCTGAGTTTTAATACCATTTTTATGACATTCTGAGATGAATCATTATAAAATTAGTTTACGTTGGGCTAAACCTCACTTGTGTTGTTCTATTTTCTATCCCATATGACTTTATTATAGTTTAGTCACAGAAGGACGTGAAGCATCCTTAATATCTACACAGTCCCAGTGTGTGTTGGATGAGATGGGGGAACCAATATACTCATGGATGGTTGCAGCAGGAAGCAGTGAATATAACTCTATAATTGTATGTAACTATATAACTGTTAGTCAGCTCAATGTCAAACCGTCCAACCTGTGCCAGCATGGAGAGTGGATGTTAAAGGATGATGATGATAATGATGATGATGAACCTACCTTTTCATTACTTTCAAATACTTTTATTTCTAGTTATTTGGATGCATTTAAATTTAATATATCTGTATTTTTAAACACTAAAACTGAGGCATTATGAACAAGAGTGTTTGCAATAATACATTGGAACTAAAACAAAGTAGCGAGTTGAAATGTAAGTACATCAAAGGTGTGAGGGAAAGAATTTTAGAGATCAGAGCAGTTCTACAAATAAATGATTGCGGAAAATGTTAGATGCAGGTTCTGGAGTAGTGAGGTACAGTAGTGATGAAAAGAGTAAAAGAGGTAGGGTATTATATCCCTAAGTCCTGGTTGCAACATGTTGATGAGTGAGTTTTTGGTCAATCAGTCAAATAGCATTGCTTTGAAAGTTATCAAGAATGTTTGTGTGTGTACATGTGTAACAGTAGCTTCATCCCAGATATGGGAGCAATATTCCAAGGTAGGTTATATTCGACCTTTGTTGAAAGTCAGTAGTAACTCAGGCAGGCGATAGTATCTTTTGGCCATGAATGAGAACCCTGGTCTTTTGGATGTAGTTCTGACCATGTTATACAAGACCAGCTGAAATGTTATCTCACTGAGGCAGAGATGAACACCACAGGGTGCAAAGGAATTGCAACACAGAAGGAGGTGTAATACTGTATTCAGACCATTACAGACAATTTTGAGTAACCAAGAGTAACTGCAGCAAATGAGACATGCCAAAGAAAGAAAGTCATTGTCATGACATTTGTCTAACAAAAGCCTGCACATTTGCCTTAAGTGTGCCAGAGCCTGTCATTCATGGATTGGTTTAGGTGGCCACTTAAGGGTTTTCCACTCTTCCTCATGATCTTTGAAGATGGAAAACTGCCATCATCACATGTGAAGTCACCATGGGGAGTTGTTAAAAAATGTGAGGTTCAGTGTTTATAATGATTTTAAAGATTTCAACTATGTATTTACTTATAAGGAGGTTGCAGTGTAAGACTGTATCTTTGATATGTGTAAAGATTGTGGATTGGTGATGTTTAACAAGACTAGGTTGTGGGAACTGTTCTTGGAAGCACTGCAAATCTGGCATAAAATATCTAGGTTGAATGTAGATATGCATAAAGTAGTTAAGTATAAATGAAGGTCGGTACTATTTGTGTAGGAGTTTGTATGATTAGGGACTAGTAGTGAATAAGTCAGGAATATAGAATGAAGAATGTGGAGAAACATTATTGAACCTTGTGGTATTTCCGGAGTTGATACATTGTGGGTTGGAGAGAGAGAGAGAGAGAGAGAGAGAGAGAGCAAAGCACACTGTAATGGAAGGAAAACTTTAGATTGAATAAATGAGACATTGCTGGAAGAAACTAAGAGAAAACTAAAGCTGACAGGTTTCTATGCTTAACATATTTGAAGGCTTTGTTATGTCTGGGACAACAAAGTGTGCGATGGTCATCTTCAGATGGTGCAGAAGTGGTTCAATGCCTGCCAGTCGGTAATGGCATTGAAAGCATTGATTTTTCCTTTAAATGCTGCAGCACAACTGTGAGCGATCCACTCTGGGTAGGATTAGAGTTGTACACT
The DNA here is from genome assembly GCF_006345805.1 of Octopus sinensis. Taxonomy (NCBI): domain Eukaryota; kingdom Metazoa; phylum Mollusca; class Cephalopoda; order Octopoda; family Octopodidae; genus Octopus; species Octopus sinensis. Next base: position 55,897,647 of record NC_042999.1, on the reverse strand, counting down.
TTAGTTTTATTAGAAATATATAAAACCATACTTAAAAGGACAATATCCTTTCATATATGGCTTTACATTTTCTTAACATTTAGCTAACTTAATTTAAACTAAATTTTAGTTTAAATTAAGCATGAAACCTCAAGAATGTGGGTAACCAAGTTGTAGTGGTATTTATACCTTTCTTGTGATCATTGTATTTATAACAAAAAAATTATTGGATGAAACTTAAATGATTTGAACTTCAGATGCATGTTTTAGATTGCAGTATAAATATTATGAAACTTTAAACTTTCTATCAAACACCTTTTTATTTTAGTATTTATGTTACATACCATTGATAATTCGAGTGATGCGCCATAATCTTAACATAACCATCAAACCAGCGGCGTCTTTGGCTGCTTGGGCAACATCAACAAAGGAGAAGACAATATCCAGTGTAAAAGACACAACAACAACGATGGCATCAAGTACCTGAAGAAGTAGAAGAGATTATTAATTATTATAAGGATTTTAATTAGGTTGATAGCAAAGTGGTGCCTAACAGTGAGTTTTATGACGAGAACTTGGAGGAGAGGTGATATCTTGGCCATCAAAGTCAATGATAAGACAGAGGATTTCTGTCTTAGAGTGGAAGAAAATACAAAACTAAATACAAAGAAATAGCTCAAGTTAAACCTAGAATTCATCGTTCAAATGTTATTTTTGAAGAAATATCCAGCAGATTTAACTTGAAGTGGGAACTAAGCTAATGCCTTATAAGTATAAACCCACAGAGACTTGGTTGTTTGAATCTCAAGAAACTATACTTGTGAAATAAGTTATTGTAATAATAATTTGATTTTCCAATTTGCTGAGCATATAATCCCATTTTGTTGCTATACCCTCTCCAAATGTAGGGAAGCATGAAAGATGAAGCTAATAAATCAAATGTTTTGAATCATTAGTCCAAAAGCGTTATGGTTATAAATACATAGTGAGTAAACTTTTAAGATATTATTCAGATATCTATTTAAGATATTATTCAGATATCTATTTGACTGTGTGGGAACTTCAAGATGCAAGGCTGAGAAGATGCAGTTGAAACATGGCAACAGAAAAGCCATAATGGATTCATGATGGATTGGGATGAGCATAGGTTGATCAAATATATGATCTTGTCTCAATGTTCAGCATTATCATCATCATCATCATCATCATCATTGTTTAAAATCCACTTTTCCATGTTTGCATGAGTTGGACAGAATCCACTGAAGTAGATTTTCTACAGATTTTCTGTCACTAACCTTCATCTCTTTCCAAGTAAGGTAATATTTCTCTATGACTAGACATGTCTTGGAAGATTGGAAATAAAGTACACAACTTATATGACAGTGATACTTGCTTACAACAATCACATGATGTCAAGGAAAGAAGACAGTAACACATGCACACACACACACACACAGACACACACACACAAACACACACACACACACAAAAACACACACACACATACACAAACATGCACATATATACACATACACATATATACACATACACATACATAAAATCTTATGTGCTTAGGTAGTGGGTAGTGATTTTCTTCACTACTTCAGAGAGTGACAACCCTGCCTGACATGAGTCCCGGGCTCAGCTGGCTCTGGCTGACAGTACCCGGTATGGGCCCCTATCCAGGGTTACGGAAAGGAGACAACCTTCAAAGATATCCGGAGTGGAGCCCTGTAGGTGATTTAGTGTTCGACTCAACACTCTCCCGGCAGCTCCTGCAACCAAGCTGGTGCCAAATGTGATGCTCTGCACTCCTTTGGACTACATCAGCAAGGTCGAGAGAGGAATCCTGATGATTGGGCTACCCAGGATTTTCTTACATCTAGCCCAGGCCTGCGCAGAACTGGAGAGGAAACTAGAGAGGACATGAAATGTAAAAACCAGACTGGATTAGTTTATGTGCAACTCCATTGTCTCCCAAGACAAAAGAATGCCAAGAACAACAATGCCCTGTGTATAGCATTTAAAATGCTTCTGGTGGTGCTGCTCCAGTTCTGGAGTTCTTGAGATGTGGGGAGTGTGGAGTCCCTCATAAATTACCATTAATCCTGGGTCCATTCTGACTGGGAATAATAGTACCTATCAGGGCCCCATCTATGGATTAAATAAGTTTTCCAGGAGTAGAAGAGGCTCTTGTTATTTTTAACAAATCCAAGAAGAAGGCAACTCTTCTAAGAGAAAGATACTCTGACATAAAACTGCAGTTAAAATAGTATCAATCATCTTGCAATGGAACTCATTATAGTGACTGAGAAAATGGTAAAATTGTTGTACAAGCTTTTGTCACTTAAATCCAGTGATGTACAGATGCCCCGCTATCATTTAATGTGAGATGGCTATTATCTGACAAGATGATATCATCATATATATGATGGGCTTCTTTCAGTTTTTGATGACCAAATCCATTCACAACGCTTTGATTGACAACCAAAGTACAAGACACTTTCCCAAGGTGTCATGCAGTAGGACTGAACCTGAAACCATATGGTTTGGAAGCAAACTTCTTACCACACTCCCATTCCTACTCCTATGAGAAATGTGAAAATCAAAATTGCTTTTGAGTTCTTATCATTGTTCAAGATTCCAATCCCAGATGAAGCTATTTCACATTAATTAATATTTTTGTAAAAATGTCTTTTGTTTCTCTAATATACCATCTTACAGTAAACCTTAAAAATATTGGCTGTTGTGGGTGACATTTTCTAGACTTTCTAAGTTCTGTGTTTTGTTTGTGAAGTAAATATCCCAACGACTCTTTACAAATTTATACGAGATTATATATTTCTTATTAAATCTCAGAGCGAGATGTAAACAGTAACCGCTCAACAACGTAAAGTATAAAAGCCATCTCAATATGGCTAACCACAAAGTGGGGGTGTTACTGTAGCTTTTAGCCCCAGGAGATCGACGTCTCCAGCTGGCTTTAGACACACTTTCTGTGCCCTTCAGGTATTTGCAAAGGGAAGCCATCTCTTCCTCGTAAGCCTTATTTCTGGTTCATAGAAAAACAAATCATATCTAGCAGGGAAAATTATTATCTCTGTTGTATCTGTAGTTGTTTCAAATGAGTCATGTTTCAAAGAAATGTGTTACCTGGGAGAATTCGCACAAAACTGACAAAACTCCAAATAGGTTTGTTTTTTTAAACATGATAATATTTAGAGTTAAGTTTAAGTATACTTGGTTATAGTGTTGTTGTTTAGCACTAAGTAGACCTAACTGAGTAGAGATATGATAAAAGGCACTTTACCCAAGACCATCTAAACATTTTTAGGCATAGTGTACTACGAACAACATTATCCAATGTACTATTATTTTAAAGATGACAAAGTATATTAGAAGATTATTTGGCTGCTATTTTTAACAGGTTGAACCATCATGAAGAGGCTACCATCTTGGCTCATAGCTGTATGGATTACAGTAGAGTGAGAGTTGAGCAGGAGTGGATTTCAGAGTTAAAGATTTCATTTAAAATAAGGAAAGAGTGCCATGTGCTGGAGGAGTCACATGAACAAAGAAATGAATTCACAGCCATTCTGTAGTTGATGGAACAGTGTGAATGTAGATGCATTAAATGGTATGGCATGTGGTCAGTGTTAACTGTCCAGATATATTTTATTTTATTTTACTTGCTTCAGTCATTTGACTGCGGCCATGCTGGAGCACTGCCTTGAAGGGTTTTAGTCAAGGAAATCGATCCCAATATATATATTTTAAGTGTGGTTTTTCTTCTGTTGGACTCATTTACTGAACTGCTAGGTTATGGAGATGTAAACTAACCAACACTGGTTGTCGGTTGTCAAGTTGTAGTGGTAAGGATGACAAAGACGGATACAAATACACACAGACACACACATACATGTACATACATACATACATACATACATACATACATACATACATACATACATACATACATATATATATATATATATATATATATATATATATATATATATATATATATATATATATATATATATATATATATATATATAAATTAGGGAATGGGTTTGTATTTGTATGTATATATATGTGTGTATGTGTAGGTATGTATAGGTACACATATGTATATATATATATATATATATATGTATATATATATATATATATGTATGTGTATATGTATATATGTGTATATAGGGACTTGTGTGTTGTGTGTGCATGTGTGTATGTGGATATATGTGTGTGTATGTGTGTATGTGTATGTGTGTGTATGTATATATTTTTTTGTGTGTATATGTATGTGCGGTCGTGTGTGTATATATACATGTGTGTGTGTATATGTATATGCATGTGTGTGTGTATATATGTATATATATATATATATTTATATATATATATATGTAGATATATGTATGTATATATATGTGTATGTATATATGTGTGTGTGTGTGTATGTATGTGTGTATGTATATGTGTGTGTGTGTGTGTATATATGTATACATATGTGTATAGGTATAAGTGAGAATCTCCTTATTTACCTAAAACTCTATTCTTCTATATATTTTTTTATTCTTTTATTTATTCTTTTATCTAATTTACCACTGACTCCTTGACCACCCCCCCAAGTATGATATTTTTGCGCTATGCCTACCCCCAAAAAGTCCCCCACCACCACCCCTTTAAACCTGCCTAAATGTATAAATGCCAATACAATTCTTGTTAACTAGCTTCCTGAAGATTTCTCTTGAATGAAACAGTTCTAGTCCTGTAGAAGCTCCTTCTATATAATAAATATATATACATATATATATATAAGAATTTTTTCCGTAATGAGATAAAAAAACCAAAGCTGTGTAGATATTAGAGCATTTATAGATAGAAGGTCTTACAGCTGTTTCTAGGATATTTATTAATTATATCCCTTCATCGGAGATGGTATGAGAGGATGGTTAAGTCATAGTTAGTTTAGATGTGATACAAAATAGAGAGTGAGGTGGAGGAAAGAAAATAGATGCAAGATATGTATGGATATTAAATCCATTTTTTGTAAATCCATTTCTTAGGCATAATGGTATATATGCAATATTCCTATATCCTATGAGTAAAGTCCAAAAGTCCAACAGAGTTAAAAATGGGTCCTTCCAAATATAGAGTCTATAAGCAATGTAAGATTCCCTTAACTATGGTCTGTCTACAGCACATATTCAGCATTACCTGGCACCTTTGGGTCTCAATGGCCCCATTATCTCTTATAACCTCAACTTCTTGCTATATATATATATATATATATATATATATATATATATATATATATATAGGATCCCAGGATCCCTGGTCTGGTGGTACGTAAAAAGCACCATCCGACTCGTGGCCGATGCCAGCACCGCCTCATCTGGCTTCCGTACCGGTGGCACATAAAATACACCAATCCGACCGTGGCCGTTGCCAGCCTCGCCTGGCACCTGTGCAGGTGGCACGTAAAAAGCACCCACTACACTCACGGAGTGGTTGGCGTTAGGAAGGGCATCCAGCTGTAGAAACACTGCCAGATAAGACTGGAGCCTGGTGCAGCCTTCTGGCTTCCCAGATCCCCGGTCGAACCGTCCAACCCATGCTAGCATGGAGAACGGACGTTAAACGATGATGATGATGATGATGATGTGGTGAATAAACTGTCATCTAAATTGGGCAAAAAATGAAAGCACTGACGTCTCAACAGATATATTTACCGAAATTACATAAAATTTTCTTGGAATATTAAAGAGTAAATCTATTTGATAAAATCGCCACTGACATCAACTATGGCCTCCAGATGACTTCAGAATCTCCTGCAACTCTTCTGGATGGTTTCCTTGTTTAAATTGGTGAACACTACCATAATCCTTGCCTTCAATTCATCTTTGGTATCACAAGAAGTTTTGTTGGTCTCTCACTCAACTGTACCCCACACATAATAATCAAGGGTGTTGCATTCTGAGGAGAAAGGTGGCCAGATGTTAGGGATGATGTGGTTGCAAAACTTGTTTGACAACCATAATTTGGGTTCTCCTGCTTGTGTGGCATGGTGCTAAGTCCTGTTGCCAGACATAGGGTCTTCCAGCAGCCACCCTATAGACACACAGCAGCACTACCTCCTCCAGGCACTTGATGTGGGCCTCTGTGATGAATTTGAGGCTGTATGGGAAGATGAATGGGGGCATAACATTACCATCACTAGTGATCACTTCAAACACCATGGTGTTGACCGGATGTTTGATTTTTATCACTCTCAGTACATGTCCTCTGATTGCACTGTCCTCAGATTGACATCTAAACACTCTGAAATGTTTGTATTGGAGCTTCCAGCACGAATGCCAAGCAGTACAGCATGATGTTTCCAAATTTCTGGCAAAGTGAATTGCGTCATGGTGCTGTTTTTCTCACAGATGGTGCCCAGCTGACCCTACTGTACTGTGTGGTTGGCAAAGTCATAAACAAACAATGTGCATGCGCAAAATTAAAAATATAAAAAATGGTGATAATTTACCTATTGCACCTTGTATATGTATATATACAACAGGCTTCCACCTTCCACACCATTTCTGTCTACCAAATTCACTTACAAGACATTGGTCAGCCTGGGGCTATAGTAGAAGACACTTTCCTAACAAAGTGAAACTGAACCCAAAACTACATGGTTGTAAAGCAAGCTTCTTAACCAATTAGCCACACCCACGTCTATATATATATATATATATATATATATATATATATATATATATATATATTCATTTAGAGATAGTAGGCCCCTTCATCTCACCATATAAAAAAGAATTTTTATTTTAAATACCTACTGTTTTATAACTTGGCTACACATGTTTCATGAGGTACATTTCCCAGTTCCTAAACCACTCCATGTTTTGCTGGACCCCTTCTTAAAATGTAACCCCAATCATCAGGCCGTTATATCACTTTATCATCATTCAATACTAAAGTATAGTGATATAAGGGCCTGATGATCAAGGTTACATTTTAAGAAGGGTTCCAGCAAAACATGGCGTGGTTTAGAAACTGGGAAATGTACCTCATGAAACACGTGTAGCCAAGTTATAAAACAGTAGGAATTTAAAATAAAAATTCTTTTTTATATGGTGAGATGAAGGGGCCTACTATCTCTAAATGAAAATATATATTTCTTCATTGAGAATAATTTGAACCCCTATTATGCCGAAATTTTTATTCCGTAACAAATAAAATTTATATATATATATATATGTTAGCATTTGGAGATGGAAACATTTGGATAAAGACCTTTATAAATGTTTTCCTTTTATTTGTTGACTTAGTGAAGTAATGTGAAGACATTTGTAAATGTATCATATGTTAACGACATGAAATAGTAATTTGTTGATGAATTGTTAAGGTTCCAACAAATATGTATCTTCAGCAACGATGACCACATTCTGTCTCCATGTTGACATTCAAGAAATCCTTGTAATAATCAATACTGTTTGAAAGGAAGGAAATGTGGTTACTGCTTGATTAGAGCTATTGAAAAGAGAGAGAGAGAGAGGGGGGGTGGATTGGGAAAGAGAGAGAGAGAGAGAGAGAGTGAGAAAGTGAGAGAGACAGATAGAGAAAGAGCAAATGTTCCTGAGGATTAAGTAAAAGCTATTTGATTAAATAAAATGAATCTCTATAAAGATGGGAATATATGAAAGTAAATACAGATATTGCTCAATTGAATGGATATGTATGTATGTATGTATGTATGTATGTATGTGTGTATATAAAAAGCACCAACCGATTGTGGCCGTTGTCAGCCTCCTCTGGCACCTGTGCCGGTGGCACTTAAAAAGCACCCACTACACTCACAGAGTGGTTGGCGTTAGGAAGGGCATCCAGCTGTAGAAACACTGCCAGATCAGACTGGAGCCTGGTGCAGCCTCCTGGCTTCCCAGACCTCAGTCGAACTGTCCAACCCATGCTAGCATGGAAAACGGACGTTAAATGATGATGATGATGATGATGACGATGATGATGATTAATTGAAGTGTACAGTATTGTATATCCATTCGACTGATCTTATCAATCGGTTTCACAGTGGGCGTTCAACAGAATGCTTAGATAATAGCCTGATTGTGTAACCCTGTGCTCTTTAGAGCTGACAGATATGGAAGAAAACACCATGTTTTCTTCCATAACTGTGAACTCTGAAGAGCATAAAGTTACATTCCATTGAACCCCCACTATGGAGATGATTGGTAAGATCAGCCATACTGGATATATAATATTGTACACTTCAGCTAATATACTTACCCTATTGACAAATGTATGAGTGCATATTTTTCTGATTTATGTATTCTTGATGGCTGTATATACATATATATATATGTGTGTGTGTGTGTGTGTGTGTGTGTGTATAAGTATGCATGTATATATATATATATATATATATATATATATATATATATATATATATATATATATATACATATACATACATACATATATATATATATATATATATATATATATATATATATATATATATATACATATACATACATACATATATATATATATATATATATATATATATATATATATATATATATATATATATATATATATATATATATATACACACTCACACATATACTTATATATTCAATTCAGTTATAACTTAAAGGAGAAAGGCTTGTCAAAAAGAATAAAAGAAAATAAATAAACTAATTAATACGAAAAGTAAACAAATAAATATCCAGCATCAAATTTTATTTTGTAATTAACATTAAACCTTTTGACTATCTAAAGCATTTTCATAAGTCTGTCCCAGATGTCTATGCTTGTTTTTGGACATTTATTTTGCCCTTAGCTTTCCTTTCATAACACCCAAGCCACTCTAGTAGTTGAAAAAAAGAATTGTGAATGTGTATCAGATATGATACATGGACACAAGGGAAATATGTGTTGTGTGTCACATGTGATGCATAGGACAGGCAAAGAGTTAAGAGTCTTATTTACAATATATTTGAAAAAGAAACTTCATCATAATTATTTCATTATTTTGTTAACAACATTTGGAAATGAAAGGATATATATACATACTTCAGCTTTATGCTTCAATAGGTGAGTTCCTTCAGCTATAACTTTACATATGACCTAAAATTATAAATTAATGACAATAATAGCAAACAACAGTGTTCAATTATTTAACATAAAAGAAACTAAACATAGAACAGTGAAAGCATTGGGAAAACACTTTATTTCTATAACTGAAGATCTTTTACTAACTTATGTTTATTTATATCAATGACTATTTTGCTCTATTTTCTGTATATATTCTAAGACCTAATTACCTACTATATTTAGTCATGTATGAGTCACACTCATGTATAAATCCTGCATGTGTATCAGTCACACTAATGTGCAAGTTACACTCCTGTATAATTTGCATTCATGTATAAGTTGCACTCATGTATAAGTCACACTCATGTATAAGTCATGCTCATGTATAAGCTGTACTGATGTATAAGTCACACTCATGTATAAGTTGCACTCATGTATGTGTTGCACTCCTAATTTTATGTTAAATCTTGGTACAAATTTTTCCTTTCATATTCATATATCCTGTGTATAATTATCACCCTTTTCTTTCAATTAAAATTAAGAATAGAATAGAGTGACTTATGGTTAGTTAATTCTCTCTGTGCCATGGGGCACATAAAGCCACAACATAATCTCTCCAACCAGCTCTGCCTTCTGCCATTGTTCTGATCTAATTCCAGTTTCTCTACCCTTCTCATCTCCTTTCCTTGTCAATTGCCCTTTGCCATGTGGTTTTAGGGCACCCTACTGCTCTTTCCCCTCAGGCTACATTCTAGTGCCCACATACAATTGCAATTTGAACACCAATGAAGATAAGGTATAAAGATATAAATTCCAAATCCCTTCTAACCTAATGAAATTGATGCCAGAATTAGACAATTATTTCTGTTACACTTTTCACAAACATAAATAAACAAATACATTTTTGTTCTTAAGAATAGTACTATAGTTCTGAGAATTTGAATGGTTCTAATCATTGTTAACAAATCTAACGACCCATGAAGAATGGTACCAATTCTTGAGGAAAGAGAAACTGAAATATTGACTTTGTACAAAAGGAACTTGTTGAAAGAATTACTTTTTCCTCATATTCTTAATCACCTCTTGCTGAGATTGGAAAGTATAGCAGGAAAACATGCTTACCTCAACAAGAAAGATACACAGGATAGCAAGGCTAGCATAATGGAGGGTATGTTCTGCAATTTCTTTGTCGGAATGGCCATGGTGCCCTCCTCCATGACCATGATCCTCTCCATGAGAGATGCTGTTGTTGTCATCCCCTTCATAGTCACTCGTACTATTTAGCAAGATATGACTCAAAGTTGTAATAGCTTGAGTGACCATAGAATGTTCATCGTGATAGTTATGATGTCGGCCATGTGTTTTCACCAGAGCTGGATTATGATGTCCTCTGTGATACACCACTTGGTGGTCTTCATTGAAATCATCTTCGTTGGATAATATAGAGAGGAGAGTAGTTGAGTCTTGAGAGTCATGGGGACTCCCATGTGATTCCACTTCATGGGATTCTACATGACCATGTGGCTTATCTGAAACTATTAAAGACAGAAAATATCAAATATAAAGTAAATTAAAATTAAAACAAAATGCAATTATATTTGTTGTTAATTGAACTGTTTCTAATATGTTATATCAGCATTAGATTCCTACATAACAGCATCCATTAATTATTCATTCTACTTTAGACACAAGGTTAGCAGTTTTTAATGGATGGAGCAAGTTGTTTACATTGACCCATATACTTGACTGGTACTTTATTTTATCAACTGAAGGGATGAAAGGCAAAGTTGACCTCAGCAGGATTTGAACCCACAATGTAAAGAGCCAGAAGAAATGCAACTAAGCTTTTTGTTCAATATACTAACTATTCTTCCAGCTCACCACTTTCAGATTCCATACAGGATAGAATCCATATGCCATTAATAGAGATATCAGATCCAACCAGAACACATGTTAGAGCTTATGAACAAAATTTTCAGCATTTACATTTTGGCAATACTTTTCCAGTATTATGTAACATTACCAGAGTAATTTATTATGGAGCAATAAATACTGGGAAGAGATATTTTAATTAACAAATGAAAATTCTCCAAAGAATAATCACCACCACTACCGCTGCCATCACTCCCACACCACCACCACCACCACCATCATTACTGTCATCATCATCCTTACCATTATTGAACATTTGTATTCCATGTTGGTATGGGTTTGATGATTTGACAGAACCTGACAGGTCAGAAGCCTGTTTCAAGTTCCAATGTCAGTTTTGGCATGGTTTCTATAGCTGGATGCCCATCCTAACATCAACTACTCTACAAAGTGTACTAGATGCTTTTTCATGTCACCAACACTATTCAGGTTGCCAAGCAGCTTGTAAGACTAGACACTGTGATAGAGTGGGGCGTAGTATTGAGGGAGGTGGCTTATGCTAGGTTTGAGAGGTAAGAGAGGTACCAGACAGGGTGCTTGGCTGCATTTTTTCTGGCTTTGCATTCAGAGTTCAAGTACTGAGGCTGACTTTGCCTTTCATCCTTTCAAGATCAATAAAATATGCCAGTTGAATACTGAAGTCAATGTAATTGATTTGCTTCTCTCCTTTCAAAATTGCTGGCCCTGAGCCAAAGTTTTAAACAGTTATTTACAGAAAAAACCCCCCAAAACACTGTTAATAATAATAATGATGGATTTTCCTGTTGAAGACAACGTATGAATAAATATTGAGCCTTTTTGCCAAATAACCTGCACAAATGATTTGTTTATAGTGATTGAATATATGTGTTGTACATTACCTCACTCCCCCCATCAAATCAGTGTAGCCTGAACGGGTGCACAGTGTACCATGCATCAGGCATTGAAGAGATCGCAAGATGAAGTGTTTTGCTCAAGAACACAACACACCACTCAGTCTAGGAACTGAAAACACAATCTCGTGATCATGACTACAATGCTCTAACCATTAGGCCATATGTTCTCACATAATAATAATAATAATAATAATAATAATAATAATAATAATAATAATAATGATAATAATAATCTTTTCTACTATAGGCACAAGGCCTGAAATTTGGGGAAGGGGGATAGTTGATTACATCAACCCCAGTACTTGACTGATGCTTATTTATCGACCCCAAAGAACAAAAAGCAAAGTTGACCCCAGTGGAATTTGAACTCAGAATATGAAGAGAGATAAAATACCACTAAGCATTTTGCCTGGTGTGCTAACAATTCTGCCAGTTTATTGCCATAATAATAATATTGTAATAATATTAATAATAATAATAATGATAATGATGATGATAATAATAATGATAATAATAATAATAATAATAATAATAATAATAATAATAATAATAATAATAATAATAATAATAACAACAATAATAATAATAAAAATAAAATTGAGGGGGAGGGGACTGTTTCATTTTATCAACCCAAGTGTTTTACTGGCACTTAATTTATCGACCCCGAAAGGATGAAAGGCAAAGTCGACCTCAGCGGAATTTGAACTCAGAACGTGAAGGCAGATGAAATACTACTAAGCATTTTCCCTGGTGTGCTAATGATTCTGAGAGCTCACTGTCATAATAATATTATAATAGTAATAATAATAGTAATCCTTTTTACTATAGGCACAAGGCCTGAAATTTGGGGGAGCAGTAAGTTGATTATATTGACCCCAGTATTCAACTGGTACTTAACTTATTGACCTTGGCAGAATTTGAACTCAGAACATAGCGATGAGTGAAGTACCGCTAAGCATTTCACCCAGTGTGCTAATCATTCTGACAACTCGCTGCCTTAATAATAATAATAACAATAACAATAATAATAGTAATAGTGATAATACTACTACTAATAATAATCATAATAATAATAATAATAATAATAATAATAATAATAATAATAATAATAGTAATAATGATGATGATGATGATGATGATGACAATAATAATAGAGAATAGAAACAGAATAGGACAAAGTAGAATTGGCAAAACTAAGATATGAGAATGGAATTCTAGAATGGTGTGTATAAGTTTATAAGATTGTGATTCAGAGAGATATGCCTATAATCAGTTGCATACTAGAAATATATATATAAGTAAAAGAGAGTTGCCATTTGCTTGAAGCATTGTGGTGTGCATAAATGGAACAAATGTTTGAAATACTTTTGAGAAATGCAGGTGAAGAATTAATCCATACATGTAAAATGTTGCCTATGAATGAAAACAAAAATAATGATATTGTTTGTTTAATATTCATCATCATCATCATCATCATCATCATCATCATCGTTTAATGTCCGTTTTCCATGGTGGCATGGGTTGGACGGTTTTACTGGGGTCTGGGAAGCCAAGGGGCTGCACCAGGCTCCAGTCTGATCTGGCAGTGTTTCTACAGCTGGATGCCCTTCCTAATGCCAACCACCCCGAGAGTGTAGTGGGTGCTTTTTACATGCCACCAGCACAGGGGCTGAGGGGGCTGGCAACGACCACAATTGGTAGGTGCTTTTTATGTGCCACTGGCATGGAAGCCAGTTAAGGTGGCGCTGGCATTGACCACATTTAGATGATGCTTTTTACGTGCCACTGGCATGGGGATCACAACTACAATTTCCATTTGATTTTGGCTTTGATGTACTTGACTCAATAGGTCTCCTCAAGCACAGCACGTCCCCCTATGATCCAAGGTACTTTTGAGTGGACTGGTTATGCAACAATTGTGTAGGTTACAGCTGTGAACTCACTTTATTTGCCGGGCCTTCACAGTCACAGCATATCTCCAGAGGTCTTGGTCCTTTGTCATTGCGTCTGTGAGGCCCAACGTTCAAAGGTCAAGCTTCACCACCTCATTCTATATCTTCCTGGGTCTCCCTCTACTCCGGATTCCTTCCACTGTTTGGGAGTGGCACTTCTTTACACAGATCTCCTCATCCATAAAAAGAAGTACTCAATACCAGAATAGGGTTTAATAATCTATTATTCTGGAACTTCCACATGTATGTGTGTGTGTGTGCATGTATATATGTATGTTTATGTATGCATGTGCGTGTGCGTGTGTGCATGTATGGTGTTTGTGTGTGTGTGTGTGTATATTACTGTTTCCTTGCCCTGACATGTCATGATAGCTGTAAATGTGTCATTATAATGCAAGCAGTGTCTGTCAGTTCCAATCTTCCGAGGTATGTCTGGTCATAGGGAAATGTTACTTTACTTGGAAACATGTGACAGCAACAGGAAGAGCATTTGTCTGTAGAATATCCACCTTATCAAATTCCATCCAATCCATGCAAGCATGGAAAAGTGGAGACTAAAATGATGATATTGATGATGATGATGATGATGATGATGAAGACGACGACGATGACGACGACGATGATGATGATGTTGATGATGATGATGACGATGACGATGACGATGATGATGATGATGGTGATGGTGATGATGATGGTGATGGTGATGATGATGGTGATGGTGATGATGATGATGAATATGTTACAGTTGTATGTGGTGGAATATATACAGTTCTTGAACACGATCTTCTCAGGTTGTAAAAATCAATTAAAGGACTAAATTATTTCTACTTACGTTTAATGATGTCCAAGTCAATTAGCAGTTCAAGAATGACTATAAGACCATCAATGATCACAAAAAATATAATTGTGTACTGCACCTTATTGCTTTGTAGGAGCTCTGCTAACTTTTGACGGAATCTACAATAGAGACAAATTGTTAATTAATAGCTGTCAAATAGTATTAAATTACACTGTGTAACATGATTTTTGTCCCTGGGTAGCAACTGTTATTTCTTATTGGCTTACACTTAGAGAGTATGAAAAACGGCTAATATTGCCTTAAACTTTGCTTTTGTTACAATATTTATCCAAACCCCAAAGAATCCTTCTCAACACATGGCAATGATTTCCTCACCCCACTACTCCTAATGAATGAAACACCCATGTTTCCAGAGGTGAGTTATTCAAATCCCTAAGAATTCCTTTAAACACATGGCTATAATGCCCCCCCCCCCACCAGCCCATTACTACTGCTCATAATCAGAGATGTACATATTGTCAGCCACGAATGGACATGCTCAAGTGGTTATGGTCAAGCAAATGACAAGCAGATCTGTGATACTGAGCAGAATATTAGCTATAATGATATTGCTGCTTCAGCAACTCAGTGCTGAGTCTGTCTGAAATGTAAAGGAAAATAGGTCAGTTTCAAAACATTGATGTCCAGCTCAAAAAAAAAAAAAAAAAAGACAAAGTATGAAGAGAATAACAGTCACTTCCTTTGATTTCTAGATAGAAGCAAATAGGAAATAACACTTACTGATCAAAGACAAGAAAAAAAAAAATATTACAATGGCTGTGATAGGCGCAGGAGTGGCTGTGTGGTAAGAAGCTTGCTTCCCAACTACAGGGTTCACGGTTCAGTCCCACTGCAAGACACCTTAGGCAGAAGTTTTCTACAAAAGCCTTGTGAGTGGATTTGGTAGACAGAAACTGAAAGAAGCCCATTGTATACATATATATATATATATATATATATATATATATAGGTCCCGGGTTGAGTCGGGGTTAACCACAGTAAATAAGGTACTCAATACATAGCAGAGTAAAGTAATTTATTTTATAGAAGGAGCTTCTACAGGACTAGAACTGTTTCATTCAGATGAAATCATTCAGATGAATGAAACAGTTCTAGTCCTGTAGAAGCTCCTTCTATAAAATAAATATATATATATATATATATGTATGCATGTATGTATGTATGTGTATATATATATATATATATATATATATAGAAAAACTCATAGAATTCCAGGAAATTTTAAACGGACTGGACGTAAACATCCAATTCACGATGGAATATAGCCAGCAACAACTCCCCTTCCTCGATATCCTCATTAAGAAAGCTAATAATATAATAGAAACAGACATATATTATAAGCCTACAGACTCTAAGCAATATCTTCCATTCAATTCATGCCATCCCAGACACACCAGGATGAATATCCCCTTCAACCTAGCAAAAAGGATATGCACTATAGTCTCGAACGCAAACACCAGAGACACACGACTACAAGAACTAAAAGATACCCTTATCACCAGGAACTATCCACCTTCACTTATTGACAAGTGCATTCAACGTGCCCTTCAACTTAACATCAAGGAACTGAGACATCCCAAATCAAAGAAAAACTTACAACCAAAAGCCTTGCCATACATCTCCACACACAACCCTCTCAATAACGAAGCCTTTGGCACCATCCTCCACAACATACCCCTCCTAAAAAAAGACCACAGAATGAACACAATCCTCCAAACACACACGATCATAAAAAGCAAGAGACAGCCTAAATCCATGAAAAGTCTCCTAACACAAGCCCGAATTCACTCTTCAACACAGAAGCCGACAGTAAAAAAATGTGGAAGACCCAATTGAGGGATATGCGACTATCTAATTGAGGGATCAGAGTTCTCCTTCAAACAGGGACAACGGTTTACAGTGAAAAGCAACTTCACATGTGCTTCGGAGAACCTAATATACTCACTAACCTGCTCCGGGTGTCAAGAGCAGTACATAGGCCAAACAAAAAATAGTTTGCGTAAATGAATGGCCCTGCACAGATCCCAGATAAAAGTTCCCCAAAACAGAAAAATAGCTTTTAGCCAACACATAGATACTTGCGCCAACAAAAAAACACCAAGCTTCAGGATTTTCCCCCTCTACCAATTTAGGGACGATACAACCTCGAGACAACGAATAAGTAAAGAAACTCTCTTTATTGCAAAATACAGGCCACTTCTTAACGGGTCTACGACAAACAATTAATATACCTCAACTTTAGAATAAAAGAAATATTCACACACAAATATTACATTCCAAAGAATCCATTACTAATCACAGCTAAAATCACAGCTATAATCCATAACATGCCAACTTCAAATCATACAACACCTCACTACTTTAACCCATTCATATTCTCCCTTCTCTGTTTTTTTCTTCTTCTTCCTCTTCTTCTTCATCATCATCATTATCATCATCATCGTCGTCATAATCATCACCACCATCACCATCATCGTCATCTTCTCCTTCTCCTTCTTCTTCTTCTTCATCATCATCATCATCAACATCGTCATCTTCTTCTTCTTCTTCTTCTTCTTCTTCTTCTTCTTCTTCTCCACCTTCTACCCCTTAACTTTGTCACTAATGTTTTTTAGTATAACACCTACGCAAATTCTATAAACAAGCCTTTCAATAGAAATATTCTCCTGAATTGAACTGCGACTGCCAGCCGCCACTGACCATTCAAAATACGAACATCAGGGCACTCCCAGATTCTCCCACCCCCTTTCCTCATCAGCCTTCTTCCTCTACTACTCCTACCAAGAACTCACAACGACCTCCAACACACAAGTGCAAACAAGGGAGTCAGAGAAAGGCAGAATGCCACTTATATCTGAACACTA
>NC_042999.1:55852569-55872569 GCF_006345805.1 Octopus sinensis | reverse complement strand
ATTTATATATCAAAACTGCCACCCTTTGCTTTCATCATAGCTCTTTTTATACTTGCTATTTTCAAAGCAACAATAATTTGTTTACATTTTGTTTGAGCCACCAATATTTAATTAAGGGCAAACAATAAAAGAAAAGAATGTTAGGAAGCATTCTACAACATTTGCAATGCTTTTGTGAATAAGAATATTTCAGTTTATATATGTATATGTAACTACACGTGGACTGTTGGCGATTTTTTTCCTCCTTCTTCCTTTTTTTTTTGGACTTTCCTATGTCTCCTGTTTCCAAAGAAGAGCCTTGTTCAAAATGTAAAACAACCACTCTTTCTTTCCTTCTCTGAGCATCTTATTAATACTTTGCATGTACCATGTCCTTGTGTTATTGTTTTTTCTTGTTGTCTTTTTCTCCATTTTTTTAATTAATTACTCACACATATATATATATAAATAAATGGAGTTTAATGCAGGTATAAATCAAATACTTTTACTTTTGACACATGTAACTATTTATCTATTTTTTCCGTGTTAATTGTTAACAAGGCAAAAATACACTCATCTCTCTCTCTCTCTCTCTCTCTATATATATATATATATATGATGAAAGACAGAGACCTCTGGAGATATGCTGTTTCTGCAAAGACCCAACAAATAACGTAAGTTCATGGCTGTTTCCTGTGCCAGCTTCACATAGCAGCCCCAGCCCATTCAAAGTACCTTGGATCGCAGGAAGGCCTGCTGTGCTTACCTTGGATCATAGGGCGACCTGCTGTGTTTGAGGAGACCCATTGAGTCAAGCACATCAACATCAAAATTAAAATCAAATGGAAATTGTAGTTGTGATACTTGTGCTGGTGGTATGTAAAAAGTACCATCCGAAAGCACCAACTGATTGTGACCATTGCCAGCTTCCCCTGGCACCTGTACTGGGAGTTCAATTCCTGGCGATGTGTTGTGTCCTTGAGCAAGACACTTTATTTTGTGTTGCTCCAGTCCACTCAGCTGGCAAAAATGAGTTGTGCCTGTATTTCAAAGGGCCGGCCTTGTCACACTCTATATCACGCTGAATCTCCCTGTAAACTATGTTAAGGGTACATGTGTCTGTGGATTGCTCAGCCACTTGCCCATTAATTTCATGAGCAAGCTGTTGCATTGATCATATCCGCTGGGACCCTCATCGTTGTAACCGACAGAGTGCTCCTTTTGTGTATGTGTGTATGTGTGTGTCCATGTGCATATATAAATATATATTACATTATATTATATTATATTATATTATATTATATCATATTATATTATATTATATCATATCATATCATATTTATTATATTATATTATATTATATTATATTATATTATATCATATCATATTATATTATATTATATTATATTATATCATATTATATTTATTATATCATATCATATCATATCATATCATATCATATCATATCATACCATACCATACCATACCATACCATACCATACCATACCATACCATACATTTGACATAGGCATGATTGTGAGGTGTTTGCTTCCCAAACATATGGTCTCAGATTCAATTCTACTATGTGGCACTCTGGGCAAATGCCTTCCACTGTAGCCCTAGGCTGACCAAAGCCTTCTCAATGAATTTAGTTGATGGAAATTGAAAGAAACCCATTATATATGTATATATAAATGTGTGTGTTTGTGTGTGTGTGTTGTGTGTGTGTGTGTGTGTGTGTGTGTGTGTGTGTGAGACCTGTTCTTGGTAGGTGTAAATGAGTGTCATCATCATGTAAGTGGTGCCATTTGTTTCCAATCTTCAGTGAAAACATATCTGACTATGGTAAGATAATATCTTGCTTGGAAACAGATTTTTAACATAGACGAAACTGGATTGTATTGGAAAAAACTGCCAGACCGTTCATTCATTTCCAAGGAGGAGAAAACTATTCCAGGCTACAGGGTCTCAAAAGAATGTGTGACCATTATGTTGGGAGGTAATTGTGCAGGAGATTTTCAGTTAAAGCCATTGCTTGTGTATCATGCACATAACCCCCATGCCCTGAAGAACATACCCAAGGCATCTCTCCCTGTTATATGGATGGCTAATTCAAAAGCATGGGTTACTGTCGTTGTTTTTGAAGAGTGGTTCTTCAATCATTTTATCCCAGCATCAGAGAAGTACTGTAAGGAGAAGGGGATTCCTTTTAAGGTTTTACTTATCTTAGATAATGCCTCTGGCCACCCTCAAAACACTGTAGATTTTGACCTCAATGTTACCGTCGTGTACCTCCCTTTGAACACCACGTCTCTTCTGCAGCCAATGGATCAGGGAATAATTGCTATCTTCAAGCATTACTGTATGAAGTGTGTGTTGTGCCAAGCAATAGCTGCGACTGATCTTGATGAGTCCATCACACTTCATGGCTTTTGGAAGAGATACGATATCTACAAGGCTGTACAGAACATAGCAGTGGCATAGAATGATGTACAGAGCATAGCTATGAATGGTGTATGGAAAAAGCTATGCCTGCAATCTGTGAATGATTCTAAGGGGTTTGATAATGTTGCCATCAACAAAACGTTGGTGACTATGAGCAAAGAACTGGAAATAAATTTGGAGGAGGAGGATTTCACAGATTTACTTGATAGAGCTTCATGAACAGCAAAATAAAGAAGAGGAAGTTGAACCTGAGCCACATCACTTTACCATTGTATATATCAAAAAAATTCTTTCTGTGTTTGAGGATATAGATCCAAATGCTCAACCCTTTTCCAAGATTATGGGGGCTTGTCACAAAGCTTTTGCTTCTTATAATGTAATCCTTGAAGAAAAGAAGACAGATCAAGGAACTCTCAACCAGTTTTTTAAGTGCTTCAAATAACAAGAACAGTCAGAGTCAGCTGTTGATGTTGACAATCCACAGCCATCTACATCCATGATGTAAACCACCAAATTGTATGTGCGTATTGGTAAATTTAAAATAATCTAGTTTTTTTACTATTGCAAAATAATAATAATAATTACTGAATTTGTTTTTTAAGCTTAAAAATGGCTTTTATTTTACCATGTCTTATTGCAAACCGCATTCATAAATAAAGCATCCGTGATGTATGGTAAACACCACCAATTGTATTCGTAAATTTAGATTACTTTTATTTTACTGTACTGTATTAAAAAATAAAAATTATTTGTCTGTAAGCCTAAAATATGTTTTTATTCACCGTGTATTATTGAAAATGCATTCATAAATAACGTACAGAACTGGGAATGGTTATTATTGGTTTAGCCTAGAAACAAGTAAATTTGGCTTAGCTTAGCCTAGAGACAAGTTAATTCAACTTGAGTCATTTTTCAACTTAAGTCATGTCTGCTGGAACCAGTTAATGAAGTAGGGTGAGGTATGCCTGTATATGATAAAATATGGACAAAGAGTTGGAAAGGATGTGGGTTGATAGGATCATTAGAGTGTGAGAAAAGAGTGACAGATGGTTAGAGATGGGGTGGAGGTATATGTAGTGAATAGAACAAAGCTGGAGGTGTGTTAGATAGTAAATATCAGTTTGGGGATGGGAGAAGGTGAAACAAATAGGAGTGTTGCAGGAATGAGGTAATAAGTGGCAGTACAGCAAGGGAGGAGAGCAGCTGTAAAATAAACCTGTTGGTAAATCAAGAAATATGGAGGTGACATCTTGGGTGGGAGAGTGGGGTGGATGGAAGACAGATATACAGTGGCAGAGATGGATGCAGAGGTACATAGGGCTGGCTATAATGAGTGAGGAACAAAAGTGGGGAAGAAGCCATTGACAGCAGATATGAGAAAGTACTGAGAATGATAACAGATCAGAATGGGTCTTAAAGACATCATATGATGGTCTTAAGATGTAGCTCATAGTTCAGAAAGAGAGAGGGTGAGAAACAGAGAGAGAGAGAGGAGCAAGAGAGAGGGAAAGAGGAAGAGAAAGAGGGAGACAGAGGATGTATATATATATATATATATATATATATTCACGCACATACACACAGGTAGAGACACTCAAAAGAATACATCTAACCCAAAGGAAAATCCCAATTCTTTCTTCAAACATACATACTCATCAACTCACAGCTGGTCACTTTCCAAACACACACACACTCACACACAAAAAATGCTTTTTAGCCACTCCCTTGGCAGGATCACACAAAGATTTCTTTTAGACAATAGACACCCTTTCTCTCACTCCCTAACATTTTGAACTCTATACCAAACTATATTTGACATGTTCTTGACTCCCAGACAAAAGATAGACTGTTTTTACTTCAAATTTTTATAAATTTTTACTGATATTTGATGAGACAAGATTCATGGAAACCAGTAATATTTTCTTTATATAATTTTAAAAATCTGTGAGGTATGTTTGCCATCTCAATATGGCTAACCACTAAGGGTGGGTGTTACTGTAGCTTGTAGCCCCAGGAGAACATCATCTCCAGCTGGCTTTAGGCACACTTTCTGTGCCCTTATGGTATTTGCATAGGGAAGTCATCCCTTCCTCGTCAACCTAAGTGATACACACGGACTGCAATTTCTAGGTATTGACCTGTCTTCAGCGTACGACAATCACTGTAAAATCATTTTTATTAAATTCCCTTTTAAATTGAAATGTCTTCGATTTCTGTGCTATTTCCACCTACATCTTTTATATATAGAAATTTGATTTGTATAGATCTGTAATATTTTTCAACTATATATATATATATGAAACCGGGTAAAGCCCCCGGCCCATCAGGAATCACTGCTGAGATGCTTAAAACAGCTGGTTATGCAGGCTATGGCCTAGTCACCCGTATTGTTAACCAGGTAGTTCATAATGGAGTCATACCCAATGACTGGTGTAGCAGCACCATAGTCAACTGCTACAAGGGTAAGGGTGATGCTCTAGATAGAAATAACTACAGGGGTATTAAACTGTTGGATCAGGTGATGAAGACCACAGAGAGGGTCATAACCCATCTCATTAGGGAGAGAATTTGCTTAGATGAGATGCAGTTCGGTTTTGTGCCAGGTAGAAGCACCACTGATGCTATATTCCTGGTCCGACAACTGCAGGAGAAGTACCTAGCTAAAGATAAACCCCTCTACATAGCTTTTGTGGACTTCGAGAAAGCCTTTGACAGGGTTCCCCGATCCCTTATCTGGTGGTCGATGCGGAAACTGTTGATTGACGAATGGCTAATAAGGGCTGTACAGGCTCTATACAGAGAGGCTGTCAGCAAGGTTAGGATTGGCAACGAATATAGTGAAGAATTCCGGGTAGAAGTAGGTGTACACCAGGGCTCAGCCATCAGTCCCCTTTTATTCATCATAGTTCTCCAGGCAATAACAGAGGAATTCAAAACAGGTTGCCCCTGGGAGCTCCTCTATGCTGATGACCTGGCCCTCATAGCAGAATCACTACCGGAACTAAAAAGAAATTTCGGGTGTGGAAACAAGGGTTAGAATCTAAGGGCCTTAGAGTAAATGTAGTGAAGACCAAAGTTATAGTATGCAGAAAGGCGAACTCAGCACACACCCCATCGGGCAGGTGGCCCTGCTCGAGCTGTAGGAAAGGTGTAGGTAGAAACTCCATAAGATGCACCCAGTGTAAGCTATGGACGCATAAGTGGTGCAGCAACATCAAAGGGAAATTAACTGATAAGATAGCTTTCATGTGCGGCAGATGCACAGGGACAATAGACACCACAGACACTCAAAAAACAGATTCCATCACACTCCAGGGGGAGAAACTAGAAGTAGTTGATAGTTTCCGCTACCTGGGTGACCAAGTTAGTAGTGAGGGTGGATGCGCAGAGAGTGTCACCACTAGAATACGAATAGCCTGGGCAAAGTTTAGAAATCTCCTACCCCTACTGGCGACAAAGGGTCTCTCACTCAGAGTGAAAGGTAGATTGTATGATGCATGTGTGCGAACTGCCATGCTTCACGGCAGTGAAACATGGGCCGTGACTGCAGAGGACATGAGTAGACTTGAAAGAAATGAAGCTAGCATGATCCGCTGGATGTGTAATGTCAGTGTGAATGCACGACAGAGTGTAAGCACCCTGAGAGAAATGCTAGGCATAAGAAGCATCAGATGCGGTGTGCAAGAGCGACGCTTGCGATGGTATGGTCATGTACTGCGGATGGATGAGGAGAGATGTGTGAAGAAGTGTCACTCCCGAACAGTTGAAGGAATCAGGGGGAGAGGTAGACCCAGGAAGACATGGGATGAGGTAGTCAAGCATGATCTCAGAGCGTTGGGCCTCACTGAGGCAATGGCGAAGGACCGAGATCTCTGGAGATGTGCTGTGACTACTAAGACCCGGGATGCTTCCGGCACCAGTTCCGCATACCCCTGCCCATCCAAAGTACCTTGGATCCCGGAATATCTCGCTGTGCTTGAGGAGATCTGTCGAGTCAAGTGCATATACATGAACATCGAACCAAATATCAATGGAAACAGTAGCTGTGATACCTGTGCCGGTGACACATAAAAAGCACCATCCGAACGTGGCCATTGCCAGTGCAGCCTCGACTGGCTTCTGTGCCGGTGGGACACAAAAAGCACCATCCGAACGTGGACTGATGCCAACCCCGCCTCGAATGGCTTCTGTGCCGGTGGCACATAAAAAGCACCATCCGAACGTGGCCGATGCCAGCACCGCCTTGACTGGCTTCTGTGCCGGTCCCCAGACCCCGGTCGAACCGTCCAACCCGTGCTAGCGCGGAAAACGGACGTTAAACGATGATGATGATGATGATATATATATATATATATATATACATACATACATACACATACATATACATACACATACATACACACTTATATACATACATGCACACACACACATACACACAACCAAAGGTACTCCAGACACTCTCAGGTAACATGAGATCTTTATGTGGTTGCTTGACTGCACAGAAATGATAGCCACATCTGACTAAACCATAAACAAAATTGTAAAGGCTGTGATTTTAAAATTCAGTTGAATCTTTGTTTATTCTTTCTGGAAGAATAAAAGGTAATGTCAGTTTCAACAGGACTTGAACTCAGATAACAAAGGGACATTACTAAATACTCTGTGATAGTTTGTTTGATTCTGCCATCCATCACCCAAAAATTATATAACCTTTCTATTATAGGCACAAGGCCTGAAATTTTGAAAGGAAGGGCTAATTGATTCCATTGTTTCATGTGCTCAATTTATGCTGATTTTATTGACTCTGAAAGGATGAAAAGCAAAGTCAATCTTAGCATAATTTGAACTCAAAATGTAAAGGCAGATGATATACTACTAAGCATTTTGTCTGGCATGCTAACAATTCTGTCAAATCACTTCCATTTTCTAAAACTATCCAATATTTTTTTCTACTCTAGGCACAAGGCCCGAAATTTTGGGGGAGGGGGCCAGTCGATTAGATCGACCCCAGTATGCAACTGGTACCTAATTTATCAGTCCCAAAAGGATGAAAGGCAAAATCAACCTCAGTGGAATTTGAACTCAGATCGTAAAGCCAGACATAATACCACTAAGCATTTCATCCAGTGTGCAAACATTTCTACCAGCTCACCACCTTAGAACTATGCAATATTAAAACCAAAATATCAGCACAAATATTAAGAATATTTAGAATTATTTTTCTTTATTTCAAGTTTCTTAAATATTCAAAAGATAGATAATCCCTGATTACCTCGTTGCTTAGCAACAGTATATTATATATAACCAACAAATAATGTATGTTTTCCAATCATGCTGTCAGGAAAGAATCTAGAATTTGGGATTTCAGTGAAACAAAAGCTTATAGTTCAGTTTCTATGTAATCTCTGATATTCTTTGTTGCTATGTACACTAAAGTAATCAAATTATTATTGCTTTTGGAGAAGAATATCTTTATTTATACTGTTCAAAACAATTCATGTTAGAACATTGGAATAGGAAAGTAAACATAAGAACAGAGGGATAGAAAAGAAGGTAAATGAGGACATATACACAATATATAAGGTGTAGTTACTGTGACTGGCATATACATATCTATTGATAAATATTTTGATTGGGTTGCAATGCTTTACTATTACTCATAAGTGTGGCATGGTGATGGAAGGGCTTCAGTTAGTTAGTTAGTTAATTTTTTGGTTCAAAAAGCAAAAAGCAAGGCCATGTAGGGGGACATGGAGTTATGTACAAGGTGGTGTTCATGTAAAGAGTTCAGGCCACTTGTGGTCAAGGGGGACTTTGAATCGAGCGGTCGTTGGCATCTTCACCATCTCGTCCGGCAGCTTATTCCACGGATCTGCAACCCGGACGGAGAAAGCCCCTCTCCTTCGATTGAGATGAAATCGTCGCAGATAGAGCAGTTACATTACATATCCTTCATACACTGCTTTTAATTGTTGTCATCATGCTACACCTACAACCCAATCAGTAATCATGTACATATGTTATCTGTGTAAATTCACGATTATACTATGTATGTATTTGTATACCTATATTTGTTTTTGCCATATGCAGCCAGTAGATTTTCTTCAAAATACATTTACATTGAGGTAGAAACTTAATGTAAGCAGCACACACATCTATACATATATAGACAAACATACATACATACATTGTATATATGTATGCATGTGTGTGTGTGTGTATAAATATATATGTATGCTTGTATTTATATCAATGTCTTATATATATAACTCTCTTTATCTATCTATCTATCTATCAATCTATCTATACATATATATGTATATGTACATACATACATGTACAATTATTATTATTCTCATCATCATCATCATTGTCATTATTATTCGACATTTGATACTTTCAGGTAAATTTCCACTGCATCACCTGCATCTGTGTTGCTGAGATGTGTGCAGTACTGTGTTCTTGTTTTTTTGTTATTTTTGCTGTCATAGGAGTACAAACTCCCTGGTATTGTATTGCATCAGTTTGCTTTGTTATGGGGTTTCACTTGAGTCTTTTGCTGTATTAATGTCTGTATTGTGTGTTGTGTGTGTAATGCTAGTTGCATACTGTTGGGTAACTGACCTGTAGAGTACATGTTGTGGGCGTTGCTTGTTTTATTGGATAATTACTGTATAGAGCAGTGCTTTTCAAACTTTTTGCTGGAGCAGAACCCCAAGGAAACATTCCACTGGCTCGAGGAACCCCTGTGCAATAATTTAATAGTTTTATGCACACATATCTGCACAGGAGAATTAAAAATTACTGTCGATTTTAGCAGTTTTGTAACTTCTTGTGGAACCCCTGGACTGTACTGGCGGAACCTTAAGGTTTCGCGGAACCCTGGTTGAAAACCACTGGTATAGAGTGTATCTTGTCTTTGTGGATTGTTTTATTTGGGCTGTACTTTTGACTTGATAGTGTCTTGCATAGAATGTGGGTTGTTCCTAGCAGGCCTATTTTCTGGATAGTGAGGGTCCAGGTATGGAATTTTATCATACAAAATGCTCACAGACAGCTAGGTATTGTTTTCACCTTCATGCCACACATCTTCAATATTTCAGTTTTGAGATCTTTGTACTTTGACAATTTCTCCACTTCTTTTTCAGCAATATTTTATTTAGAAAGGACTGAAATATTTATCAGTAAGCAGGAGAATTAGCTTTGATTTCTTTGTCAGTTTAAACAGGCGTATCTTAGATGATATATGAATTTGAACAGGCATATCCTAGATAATATGGACTTTGAACAGGTTTAACCTAGATGATATGTGAATTTGAACAGACATATCCTAGATAATATTATTATTATCTTATTATTTACTTTAAATTTGCATGTTTGTTATAGGCATTCACCGAGACACACCCACCATACTAGGGTGAGTGAAGGATAAGAGATGTAGCAGTATGACTGAAAGCTTCGGGAGAGAAAGTGGCAGCAGGGGCAGTAGCAAAATATCTTAATGTAATACAACACATAGATTTAAATTGAGAGGGTTTTTCTAAGGATGTGGGCAGCACTTGTCGGTATAATCTCTTGGATTTCTTTGAGACATGCTTCTCCTGGGATGTTTCTGACATTCCTTCCTAATCATACCTAGGGCACCCACAATAACAAGAACAGTTCTTGTTTTAAGATGCCACACCTTTTGTATTTTAATTTCCAGATTCTTATATTTTTACTTAATTTGTCTAATTCCTTTACAGATATATTTTTATCAGTGGGAACACTTACATCTATTAGTCTACAAGTATTTCCTTTTCTGTTTTTTTTTTATGACAATGTCTGGTCAATTAGCCTGGATCATTCTGTTGGTGTTGACTGGAAAATCCCAGAGGATTATGGCATTTTTACCTTCAACGACTGGCTCAAGATGATGTTCATACCAGTAAGTAGGAGTGCTGGTTTTGTAGTGTTTACATATTTTCCAATGTAAACACTGTCCTCTCTTATTGTGGTGATTTTTTTTATTCATTTGGTGTCAGCACAGGACATCCCAAGACAAGATGGCCTATTGCTTCATCAAATTTATTGCAGAATCTACATTTAGGGTCAGAACCATTTTGAAGAACATTAGACAGGTAGTTTTTGGTAAGAAAGCTTTGATCTTGTGCTGCCAATATGAAACCTTCAGTCTCTACTTTC
Organism: Octopus sinensis; assembly: GCF_006345805.1. Lineage (NCBI taxonomy): Eukaryota > Metazoa > Mollusca > Cephalopoda > Octopoda > Octopodidae > Octopus > Octopus sinensis. Next base: position 55,861,961 of record NC_042999.1, on the reverse strand, counting down.
ATCCCTGAGCATCTCAGCCACTGATGGGTTGTTGCTTGATCTATATCAGCATTTATCTACATCGATAAATTAAGTACCAGTTACGCACTGGGGTCGATGTAATCGACTTAATCCTTTTGTCTGTCCTTGTTTGTCCCCTCTGTGCTTAGCCCCTTAGGGGTAGTAAAGAAATATATATTGATTTCTTATGTTATTGCAGGATCACAGGATTCGATATATTACTAGTTTTACTAATTATATTATCAATTCTAGATAAATGATAATCAAAGTTGGAAGTTTGAAATCATAATTTAGAGCTACAATGCAAAATACTGAACTGCATCCAGTTTGGTACTTTATTGCATTGGCCATTCCAATTAAAAGGCAAATTTAATTCAATAATCTCATAAACCATGAAAAGACAAACCAAGAACAAATATTTAAGGTAAGAATGTAAGAAAAGACAAAGAAAGTAATATTTGCTTTATCAACCAACATCTGTGTAATAAATATATTTGCTGGGAAATGAAGAAGTGTGAAAAATTTGAACTGCAAAAACACTGTCATTAACACTAGTTTATTTCAACAGCTAATTTGATAATGGCAGTTATTAATCACACTTAAATGTTTTATTTATTTACTATGTTTTTGTTTATGGAAAGATATTATGAAACTGTTTATCAGTTTTTTTTCTATAGTTGAAAGATTTACTTTATACAAGAAATGAAGATCAAGACAAACATAGCTTTATTTGAAATAAATAGCTGGATCTTTAGTTTAAATAATTTCATATTTAGACATTTTAATTTGCTATAATGTACATTAATAATCTGTCACACAATAATCTGATTGCTCTCTGTTGTTTTACGAAGATTTAGTCATCAACTGAGTGGAAGTAGTGAATACATGTAATAAAGTTTTCATTTTATTTCAATATGTTCAATGTCAAATACATTGAACATATTGAAGAGGAGAACAAATACATTCCCCTCTTGTTTATAATTAATCTTTTCCAGTGATTTAAGGAGGCATCCAGTGATGTAAAATTTTTTGAAAATTGTATGAGCTGAAAATTACACAGCTTTCAAAAATCTAAGAGAAATTCAACAAAAACAACAAAAATCAGTTTAAAAATAAGAAAAATGGATTAAATAAAAGTAAAACAATAAAGACTGAAGGCAATTGAAATGGAAATAGTTGCCACAAAGAATGGTAAGAAAGCTTAGTTTAACCCTTTTGTTACTGTATTTCTGATGGGATATTGCCTTTGTTTCAATTAAGTTTGAAAATAGTGAAGAATTTAGTAAAATAACTTTGTCATTTATAACAAAAATGTTTATGATAAAAATTAACATAAATTATAACAAAAATTCTGTGATGGACTGACATCCCGTCCAGCTGGGGGGAACACATATGCCACAGAAACTGGGAAACTGGGCCCATGAGCTTTGCTAGGCTTGTAAAGGGCAATGTTTATCATTTTTATAACAAAAATTAACATAACTTTTTATTAAATATTATAATTTACATCAATTTAACACAAGTCTGTATCATAGAACTAGAGGTGTTCTTAGCAGGTTGGTATTAAAACGGTTAAAAAAAAGATTGCTTGTGACACAAATATTGTTTTTAAATACAAAATGTACTTTGGGGGAAAAATTTTTGAAAAGATCTTAAAATTTTATCAATTAAAATAATTATTTTGAAAATTAGCAATGGCATTATCTTCATCATCAAAAGCACAATCTTGGCATTAATTTTAACCCAATTTACACACCTATGATACTATTTGCCGAAGTTGTTCAGAAAAATAGCAACTAGCAATTTAGTTTTAACATTCAAGTACACTACACATATTAAGTATTATAAACATTCTAAACTTATTAATGCACCAGGTATCATGGCAATGCAATTCCAAAGATCTTTAGAATTGGTACTAAGTACTGAAATATTTGGCAATCAAATCTCCGACCCACAGACATGCTATCTCCTCTCTCTTTGAGAGAGAGAGAGAGAGAGAAAGTATAACATTGACAGTCAGTATAAAGAAGAAAAAGACTCACTAAAAAGAAAAGCCTACCCAAAATGAGATCAGATAAAATGAGGTTATGTGGGGTTCTTTTCTCTAAGACTTGTTTTTACAGTTGCATGAAGAACCAATGATTTACCGATGGAGCAAATGAAAGACTTCAATAACAATGGGAGGAACATGCTGATAATTGGTGAGATTTAGAAAAGGGCAAAAGAATTCAAGAGATTGGAAAGATAAAGTATTGGATTAGTATAAGGCAAGATGATAGTTATTAGGTAAGATAACAGTTTTAAGTCATGACAATCTGTTATAAGGCAAGGCAACAGTTATAGGGCAAGATAAGAATTATAAGGTAAGACAACAGTAGTTAACTATGATATCCTAAAACTGGTTTACTGATAGAATGTGGGATGCTTGATGTCATGTCCAACCTCAACAATATCCACAGTGTCTTTCACTGCCCCAGATTTCAGTATGAGCAGTGGTATGCAGATGAAGAGAAGGTAACCTAAAAACATATGGGGAAGAGTACATTCTCCAACTATGTCTAATTCAAGTTCAATTCTTTGCAAAAGAAGTGTTAATTTGATAGAAATGCTAAATGAATTGAAGAATACTGAAGGAAGAAACAATGTGCTTATTGGAGAGAAGAGGGACTCTGAATTTGTGATGTAACACTTCTAGTGAAAACAAAATGTGAAGTTGATTAGTGTGCCATTTCTTACAGGATATGAGAGATCTTGGGTCTAATCTGACATCAGAATGTTCCCAGACACATTCAAGTATAGCAGTGTCAATAACTGGCAGCAGAGTATTCTGGTCCAACTGAAGAGGAGAGCTCTTATCAGTTTTATTAGTGGGTTACCTTATATGTTTTTTTAGTTTATTTTTTAAAATCATCTCTTTTCAAAATATCCAGTGTTTATATATGTTAGATTTATATCAAAATTTTTAGAATGTCTAATGTCTCTGATAATCCCTTATTTTATATGCCTTTGTTTTGTTCATTGCCACATGTTTGTAACCATTATGTGAAGTGTTTTTTTTGTAAGGACCATTTTATCAACCTAGACATATGACAGCTACTTATCTTGTTAATGCTTGGAAGGATAAAAGGTGAACTCACTCAACCTTGATTGAAGAATAAAACTAAATATTTTAAAACAATTAGTCCAGTGCCTCATTGTTTCTGTCACTCTGGCAGAAATATGGTTAACTTGAAGTTTACGATCATAAAAAAGTGATAATAAATTGTTCTATAAAAGTGAAAATCAATTGATAGAAACCAAAACTGACAATAGTAAGATCCCAAAATTTCATAAATGAATATAAAGAACTCCCTCATTATGCCACGTCCACAGGCACACTTACTTGTACAGTAACATATCACTAAAAGTGATATGTTAAGTATTTCAGAAATAGTAGCTGAGGTACACTATTTCAATATATTTTATCCAGCAATGACTACCACTGAAATGTGTGATTGTTTTCGTTTTATATAAAATATATGTGTGGTTTTCATGTTATATTAAATACATGTACATTCTATTTGTTGGTTATGGCACATACATTGTTTACATGCAGTTATGGGATGTCATTGTCGTCACATTCAGTTTCTATTGCAATTTACTTTAATTCTTTTAAGATAATTTACTTTCAGTTTTTCATAATAGCAAACTGCATGTTAACCCAGAAATAAATTAGAATATATTTATGAAAAAGCAAAAGGGATTTCAGAAGTTTAAGATTTTTCTGAAAGACATTAACCACTAAATATAAGAGGTTATAACATTGGAATGGAAACGGTGTCATCGACTAAACTCATGGATGAAAACCACAACTACTACAATAACTAGTAGAATAGTTATATAAATGTAAGTGAAAGCCATTAGAATGTCCAATAGGATGTTGTAGAATACATAAATACCCACTTCCTCAATCAATGAATCCATAGCAATAATAAGTGGATATATTCTTTGGCTCAATACAATCAATAAAATCAATATGCTATTTAGAGGTTCCATTGCTATTGATGAATTATCGATCATAATTGTCAACTGGGATAATTCCCACGTGATTCCTTTTGTTTCTCTGGCAATGAAATAAATACGATATATACAATAAAGACTCTATCACACAACTATTATCATAAAATTTGACACCCACACAAGTTGTAGATAACTAGATATACCTATTATGCAATGGCTATCATAAGATACTCAATATACACATACATATACATCTATATCTCTGGAATTGCATGTATGTATGTAATAATGTGTGGGTATGTATGTATGTATGTTATGTATATCCTGGGTATGACCTTTAAACTGCATCTGGGAGTGGGGATCTGGTTTGGAATTTCCAGTGTTTTGAGGAGTGTGGAACCATTTCTTAATCACTATTGTTCCCAGGCCTAATCTGACTCAGATCTGCAATACCTATTAGAGCCTCAGCTATGGATTAACTAATATACAACATGACAATCCATCATGGGGCAGCGAGCTGGCAGAAACGTTAGCACCACGCCAGGCAAAATGCTTAGTAGTATGTCGTCTGCCGCTACATTCTGAGTTCAAATTCTGCCGAGGTCGACTTTGCCTTTCATCCTTTCAGGGTCGATTAAATAAATACCAGTTACACACTGGGGTCAATCTAATCGACTTAATCCGTTTGTCTGTCCTTGATTGTCCTCTGTCCTCTGTGTGTAGCTCCTTGTAGGCAGTAAAGAAATAAGAAACATGACAATCCATCTGAGCACAAAGACACAGAAATATCCTTGGTTGGTGTCAGAGCATGTAGAAAATCCACTGTGAGTGAGGGATCCCAGGCTGTTGCTATAACATCTTAGGTGATGGCTAATCAGGTGTAAATCCTGTGGTTTCTTGTGGTTACTGGTCATCTCATTTTGACCTGTCATTAGGTACTAATCACAGAAACTCTGAGAGTGGTACGTGTATTGTACAAGCATTTATCATTGTAAAACAATGATGTACAGATGTCTCTTTCTGATGACTTTATTTGAATCTCATAAAAGAAATACAAACACAAACCACAATGAGAAGTTTTATGAAAATTTTTAACCAAAGTTTATCCTAAATTGACTATTGAACAAAAAGTGAGAAATTAGGCAATATTTATTAAACAGTAGGCAGTGAACTTGGAAGAAACATTAGAATGCTGGGCAAAATGCTTAGCGGTATTTCATCTGTCTTTATGTCCTGAGTCCAAATTCCGCCAAGGTTGACTTTGCCTTTCATCCTTCTGGGGTTGATAAATTAAGTACCAGTTGTGTACTGTGGTCGATCTAATTGACTGGCTCCCTCCCCCAAAATTTCAGGCCTTGTGCCTAGAGTAGAAACGAATATTTATTAAACAGTGTTGATCATTTCAATCAAAATAATGTGGAACAAAAAGCTAATTTTCTTAAAACACAGTCTGGGAAAAATAATTCAAGACGATATTCTACATAGAATGAAAGTTTGGATCCTGATTTTATAATGTGTTGGAATGACTGTAGATGGAGTGGGGCAGGGGAAGTCTCTAGGGATACCAGCTACTTGAAAAATAATAGTAAAGCAGGTGTTAATATATTTAAGGAAGTAAGAAGACAATGAATATTAATTAAAATTACATATTTAATGAGAAGTGTAAAAGAAAATCATTAGTTCAATGATTAATTCTGGTTGAGAAAGACGGGAATTTAAATCAATAAGAATTAATTATGAATAGAATATAAGGATGATAGAATTTTAACTTTGACAACATGGTGACATGTTTCATCATTATTGGACTTCATCTTCATCAATAATACCTAGTCTAACTGTCACTGCCAGATCTTAGAATGAACAACTAGAGGAATATAGAGAAATTTTTAGGAATTGTAAAATCTGGTGTTTGCCAACAAGAGAAAGATGACAGAATATTTGTATGTGTATATCTATGTATGTATAACTGTGTGTATGTGTGTTTGTGCATGCTCGAGTGTTTGTGTATTTGTGTGACTATACATTTGTCATTCACTCTGTTAAAAAGCATTATTCCTTATAATAAAACCATCATAATCTTTATAATTACCACCTTCTCCACTGCTGCCACTACCACCACCATCACCACAATCTTTCTCCTTCTCTCCTTCTCATCATCATCACCACCTATACCACCACTAAAGCTGTCCTTCTTTTCTTGTTCATCATCATCATTGCCATCATCCTTATCCTCATTATCACTACCCCACTCCCCACCACTACCATCTCCCCTGAATCGTTGACTGTATTAATCTCACCCAACTATCTCTACCTTGCATTTATTATAGTGGAGGTCAGGGTGGGATTGGAAGCATTATCAACAACCCGCCCTTCCTCCTACTTCTCTTCATGTCAATGATTAATGATATTTTTCATTGTCATCACTGATTATCATAAAGGTGCCTCATTCATGAAATATATTTTTGTTCAGCTTTGATGCATCAGACCTACAATTAGAGAAAGACATTCTAACTGTGACCATCCCATCCTTTTCTTTTCTCAGAGTAACATGTGCTTCCTTTTTTAAGGTATTGGCATATGATATAAGGGAAATTTGGCTACAATGTCTCACAGGTTAAATGATTATGTAGAGCAGAAGTTCTCAATCATCTTTTACCTATAGGCCCCTCTGATTTCTCTTTTATTCTGGTGGATCCCCGTGGCCATTTAATATTTAAAAACTAGTTTTATAGAAACTTCTTTCAAAATTCTTATTTTGATTTTCATTTATTAACTTGTGTAGATTGAACTATGTAAAATGTTAGAGAAAGAACCCTGGCTGTTTCTTGCAATACATACCAATACATACATCTAAAGCAAAAAATTTTCAGGGGCCCTTAAAATACTATTGTGGATCCCCAATTTACTATTTTATTGTGCGGACATCCCAAAATCTTGTAGGGACCCTTAGGGGTCATATGGAACCTGGTTGAGAATCACTGATGTAGAGTATCTCTTCTCTTATAAATTAAATGTATTTGTTGATAGAGGTGACACTCATAGATGGCACAAATGCTATATACAAAGGTGGCACACTAATTTTCGTCACCTAAGGTAAAGGTAAAGTTACCTTCTTGAGTCACACTGACTCATATGGGCTGGTTTCCCAGTTTCATTATGTATGTATTCCTCACCTGAATGGAATGCCGGCGTGTCCCAGGATTACTCATTTTTGCCAGCTGAGTGGACTAAAGCAATGTGAAATGAAGTGTCTTGCTCAAGAACACAATGCATTGCCTAGTCCAGGAATTGAAACCACAATCTTATGATCATGAGTCCAACATCCTAACCATTAAGCCACACACCTTCACAATTTCCTGTACAGCTAAGCTGCGCAATAATTACCTATTCACCTACATGATACAATGAATATATTTTCTTTACTAGTTTCAGGTTGAGAGCTGTGGACATGCTGGGGCACTGCAGTTTTGATTACATCGACCACTTCCACCTCTCCCAGTGCTCAATTGGAACTTATTTTATCGACCCTGAAAGGATGATAGGCAAAGTTAACTTGGTGGAATTTGAACTCATAACATTAAGACAAATAAAATCCAACTAATTATTTTGTCCAGCATGCTAATGATTCAACCAACTTGCTGATATATATATATATATATATATATATATATAAAACATTATATATATATATATATATATATATATATGTATATATATGTATATATATATATGTATATGTATATATATATATGTATATATATATATATATATATATATATATATATATATATATATATATATATATATATATATATATATATATATATATATATATATATATACATATATAATAACAAAATAATAAATAAAACATATGCATATATACATACATATATGTACGTACCTACATCTATATGTATATATACATGCATATATGGGTACAGGACACCAAAAGAAAACACCGAACACAATGAGAAATGAAAACATAAAAACAAAACCAAGGAAATGGACATTTTTCTTAAACAACGAAAAAATAGAGTACAAGACATACAACACAAGAAACATTCCCCTTCTTCAGCCGCCTCTGTTCCATCTACTCCGTTTTTCGAAGGTAAAGGCAAGACACGACTTCATTGAAACAGTCCTTCCCGCAAAGCAAATTAAATAAAATTTGAAATTTTTTTGTGGAGGGGTAAAAGTGGTAACAAAAACAGGACAGTAAAAACAATACAAATAAAAACAGTAAAAGACAGGACAAGGAGAATAACAGTATATATATATATATATATATATATATATATATATATATATATATATATCTTATCTTATCAATTAATACCGGATTTCCATGCTGGCATGAGTTGGAATGGCTTGACAGTAGCTGATTTGGCCAGAGGCCGCACCATGTTCTATTGTCTGTTTTAGAATGGTTTCTACAGCTGGATGCCCTTCCTAATGCCAACCACTTTACGGAGTGTACTGGGTGCTTTTTATGTGGCCCCACCACCAGTGCTTTTTATATGGTACCAGTACCAGCACCAGTGCTTTTTTTACATGACACCAGCACCAATGCTTTTTACATGATGATATATATCTAAATGTGTGTGGGGTGTGTGTGGGTGTATGTATTTATATATGTACAAACAAACACACACACACATACAGTCTAGGTGGCACCATGATCACCTGTACACTTTTATACATAAGTGAACACTTTATCACCACCACCTTCAGTAGCAGCAGCAGCAGCAACAACAACAACAACAACCCAGACTTAGCTAATACCCACACAAGCTGGCTGTAACAATGTTAAATACTCATACAGGATTAACAGATTATATATTCTGACATTAAACAAGATTTATAGTATTGATCTATACACACTGTTTAATGTACACTAGTATATATGCACATATGTTTGTAACTATGTACATATGCATGTAATAGAAAATAGCAAATTTATATATATATTTTTGTCTGGTTCCCAAAGCATCAAGTGCTGAAAATGAACTTTCTCATCTTTTATTTTAAAGGGTTACAGAATTAACACAGGTTATAGGAACATAAACCTTCTTCCACGAAAAGATAGCTTAAACTGTGCTCTAAATAGAGGTGTAGTCAAATCCTATTTTATGGATCAAACATGTTCTAAAATAAGTTGAAAGATAAGCTACTATAAATCGGCACAAACTTTCCGGACAACCCAATATTTCTATGTTTTTATCATGAAACTCTTAACATAAATATGTGTATATTCGTATGGAATAATACCTCATGTGCTACATCTGAATTTTCTTGTCTGAATGTTTTAAGACAAATATCCGAAATTTTTATCGTATACTACATTATATTAATATTTAGCTCATATACGGAGACAAAAATGTTGTACTATA
>NC_042999.1:55835069-55847569 GCF_006345805.1 Octopus sinensis | reverse complement strand
TATGTCTGTCAAACATTAATAAACATATATATATACTCATGTTTTGAGTCATATTTTTCCTGTTTACATTGCCAAACCCATATACATATATCATCCATATATTGTGACTTAGATATGTATATATATATATATATATATATATATATATATATATATATATATATATATATATATATATATATATATATATATATATTATATATATATATATAGGAGTGGCTCTGTGGTAAGTAGCTTGCTGACCTTACTACAGAACAGTTCATATTTTTTCATGCTGCTTAGAAGTCACGTCTTTCGACGTGAAAAATTGAGCATTTGAAGCACAACTACAGGTAGGGGTTTGTTTTGTTTTTTGGGGGCTTAGTAGAGTTTGTTGCTCTGTAATTAATAATTTTTGTTGAGCAACAGTCTCCACTCTGTTCCAGACATTTGCCTGCCTGTGGTCCTGTGAAAAGACTCACTTTGCAGTGAGAATTGTGTTTTTGGGAGGCGTATTCCCTCTGGAAAAATTTTGTTTATGAAAATTGTCTTTTTTGACTGCATTCATGCCAGGAATTACCTTTGTATTTACTATTCAGGCAAGGAGTGTGAAGACTGGAAGAATTTAATTTTTGTGCTGCGACGGAGAACTGCAACTTGTGGATTACCTGAGTAGCAGAATTTTGTTGCCAGTTGAACTGTCTTCTTTCATTCCTTTTTGTTCTCTCATCTGTCTTTCTGTTCTTTCTTTGTGTTTTTTATTGACTTTTATTTGAACATTTTTGGACTCTTTTGTTTTTGGAACATTCTATTTTTATTTTATTTTTGGAAAAAATGGCAACAAAGAATACTGCTTTGGAGTGGTGAATTGTGGCCCCCAAAGAATGACTCAAAAATTATACTGAGAGAATGGTGGTGTTAAGGACCTACTCTAGGGCCCTTGAAACCATTGCTGTGTTCTCTCAGCCTGAGATTGAGAAAGAGTTGGCACAGTACCTGCCAACTTTTAAATTTATCTGTAGGGGAGAAAAGTATGGAACTGTATGTGTACTTTTTGACATCCTTACGGATGTACAAAAGTTTGCGTGCCAACCTAATCTGTGTACTGTCTTCATGACAAATTTAATGAAATAAAGTAGCTTGCTTACGAATCACATGGTTCCGGGTTCATTCCCACTGCATGGTACCTTGGGCAAGTGTCATCTACTATAGCCTCGGGCTGACCAAAGCCTTGTGAGTGGATTTGGTAGACGGAAACTAAAAGAAGCCCATCGTATATATGTATGTGTGTGTACATGTTTGTGTGTCTGTGTTTGCCCCCCAACATTGCTTGACAACTGATGGTGGTGTGTTTACATCCCTGTAACTTAGTAGTTTGGCAAAAGAGACTAATAGAATAAGTACTAGGCTTACAAACAATTTGTTCTTTGGTCGATTTGCTTGACTAAAGGTGGTGCTCCAGCATGGCCACAGTCAAATGACTGAAACAAGTAAAAGAGCAAAAGAGAGTAATTTTGACACACACATACATATATATTCTGGAGTCACACCCCCAGGTCTATTCTGTCCCAGAATGGTAGTACCTGTCAGGTTCCCATCTATGACTTAAATAGATTTCTCATGGGTAGATGAGACTTCTGTTTTGAGAAAGCCATGGGGAAGGCAGCTCTTCTAGGTAAAAGATACTCTGACATAAAACTTGTCAGAATAATACCAGTCATCTTGCAATGCTTGTCAATGGAACCTACTATGGTGAATGAGAGAATGTTGTACAAGCTTTTGTTACTTAAATCCAATGATTTACATTTATCTCATAATCATTTCATTTCCAGATCCGTTCTGTATTGTATAAAGTTCTATAGTGATGGATGAGCGGTGTGAAAAGTCATATCTGTGCACATACAAGGTTGAAAGTAAAACAGAACAAGTAGGCTGAATGTGAAACAGCTGATAAGATGAGGCAATCATCATATATACATAAATATGTATATATATATATAAGTATGAGTGTGTGTGTGTGTGTGTGTGTGTCTATATATATATATAGGAAGAAGAAGAAAATGGAGATTGTGAAGTTAATAATAGTTATTTATCAACAACAAATCGAACACTGTCCCTTACAGCTGTTTCAATTATACACAGTAAATTAATTAAAAACCAAGTTTATATTTCTGACCATATCTTCAGAGGGAACAGGATATATTTTTTGTTCCCTCTGAAGATAGTATTCTCAGAAATATGAACTTAATATTTATTATCAACAACAAATCAAACACAGCATGAAATACAAAGACAAACTTGGGTATGCGAACGAGAGAAGCAAATAGAAAATAAGATTAGTAGCTTAAAGAAGGACCTTCATCAGTTGCCAGCTGTCCATCTACTCCCCATTTTGAGCAATTAATGACAATATGAGGCTTTGACGAAGTCTCATAGTGTCGTTAATTGCTCGAAATGGGGAGTAAATGGACAACTGACAACTGATGAAGGGTAGTTCTTTATGTTACTTGCCTTGTTTTCCATTTGTTTCTCTAGTTGTTCGTATACACAAGTTTGTCTTCGTATTTCATGTTGTTTTCTTATTTCATGTTGTTGACGTTTTGTGACGTCCTGTACCCATATATGCATATATTTATACATGTATATGCATGTATGTATGTATGTACATATATGTATGTATATATGCATATATATGTATATATACTTTATTTATATCATTACACACACACATATAAATCACGTTCTGTCTGTGTGTGTATGTAAAGGATTATAATGGGTATATTTTTCAACGGATTTTGTCCAAACTGGGAACATACATTACTTATGTTCCAGAGATGGTTTTAGACTCTTTAAATTTTTCCCATAATGAATAACGTTCCCCCTGGGGGCAGAAAATAATCATTCCGAGGTTATGGGAGGTAACACTTTGTGAAGTAACTTTCATAAATTGATTGTCTCCCTTAGATCCATTGGTCAAAAAATTATCACAATCTCATCTAATATATAAAATAGAGATGTGTGTGTATTCACTTTTCACGTATATCTCTATCTCTCTATATTTCTCTACCTATCTATCTTATTTGTCTCACTAACTAGCTCTCTCTCCCTCTCTCTATATCTCAGTCACTCTTTATTTTTTCATTTTCATTTTTCAGATGCTATTGTTTTCACTCTAAGTTCAATCAATATGGTTTTCACTGTAAATTTCAATCGCTGTTTACAAACAACAATGACAAATTACTGACAGAAAGAAGTTCACAATTACTGATGAAAATAATTTCATGCATAATTTACTGACAGAAGTAACTTCATAAATTGCACTTTAATCATCCGTGCACTTCATTAAATTTGCCTACAAATCTCTTACTTACTTTTGTAATGTTTTTTTTTTGTTGATGGAATTCATAACTTACTGAGAAAAGTAACTTCAAAATTTTCTCTTAAATCTGTACACTTAGTTAATTTCCCTAAAAAATTCTTATTTACTTTTGCAACAGTTTTGTGTTTTTCAGTTGTTAATGGCTTTTTTCCTGGTTCCTTTGATACTGGTTCTTTGGTTCTCTAAGTGACAAATTTTGCTTCAACCCATACAATTCTTTATTTTCTGTAAAAATTTCTTATTTACTTTCTGCCCATTGCATTAAGGAATATAATTTCCATTACCCAGTTATTTTCATTGTTTACTATTTCCTGCACCCATGTATTTCTGTATACGTATATAACCATGCCTAGAAGGAAAGTGTCAAATTTGTCTACAATGTGAAGGTCAGCCAAAAGAATGCTTCAGTCCAGCAAAAGAGAAACACATGCATAAGGAGAATCATACCAAGAAACAAACAGACTCTGCACTACAAAAGCCAGAGCATCTCGAAGTGATGAACAGAGGTATGCATGGCTGACAAGTAATAGTATCTCCACTGCAGAACGAAGAGCAGTTGCAACAGCTCAGAGAAGCAACTTCTATGACGCAGCTTTCAATTGTGCAGTTCATTGTGCAGATGATGCTAGAGTTTCCATTGGTGCAATGACAACTGAGTGCATATATTGTAAGGCCAGGAAGTGACCTGGAGAGACAGGAAGTAACCTGCACTGTACTGCAGTGGTGGAAAGGTTAAACTCCATGCAATCCCCAAACCTACAGCCATTGAAGAAGTCATCAACTGATCAAGACTGAAAGCAATTCCAAAACAAAATTAGACAATACAATGATGCACTACCGATGACATCATTTGGAGCCACAAGAAATTTAACTAAGTCAGGATTCATGCAGACTTTCAAGATCCAAGGTGAGATCTATCATCGGATTGGCTCTCTACTACCTCCGTCAAATGAATCACCAAAATTGGCCCTTCATTGTTTATAATCTGTACCTGTTTTTTAGTTACGGAATAAGCTACACAAAAAGTGTTTTTGAATTACGTGTATTTACTTTATATACATATATGTGTTGAAAACTTTCTTTTAACATTTTGGTTAACGTCTATGTTCCATACTGGCATGGGTTGGAGAGTTATTAATGTAGAAAGTCGATATCTCAGCTACTAGCAGTTGAGACCTGCATAATCTAGATGGCATTTTTATATTTCATTATTCTCTTTAACCCAGGCAATGCTGGGTATATCTGCTAGTATATATATAAGTGCAGATATGGCTGTGTGGTAAGAAGATTGCCTCCCAACCACATGGTTTGGGGTTCAGTCCCACTGCATGGTACATTGGGCAAGTGTTTTCTGCTATAGCCTACAGCCACTCATAAACCAAAGCCTTATGAGTGGATTTGGCAGATGGAAGCTGAAAGAAGCCCATAATATATATGTATATATCTTTGTGCATGCATGTCTTTGAATCTGTGTTTGTTCCCCAACCACTGCTTCACAACCAGTCCTGGTCTGTTTATGTCTCCATAACTTAGCAGTTTGACAAAAGAGACTGATAGAATAAGCACCAGTACTGAGGTTGATACATTCAACTAAATGTTCTTCAAAGCAGTGCCCCAGTATGGCCACAGTCTAATGACTGAAACAAGTAAAAGATAAAGAATATATCATAGTTGTGGCCATGCCAGTGCCATATAAATGGCACCCGTGAATTGTAGTCGTTGTCATTGCTGATCTCTTGTAAATGGCACCTGTGCCAGTGGCACATAAAAGCACCCATTACACTCCTGGTTGGCATTAGGAAGGGCATCTAGCTGTAGAAACCATGCCAAACCAGACTGGAATCTGGTGCAGCTCTCTGGCTCATCAGTTCTAGTCAAACTGCCTAACCCATGCCATGATGGAGAGCTGATGTTAAATGATGATGATGATGATGATGATGATGATGATACACACACACACACACACACACACACACACAAATATAAACACATACAATGGATAATAATTTATTACAAGGTATAGAATAGATACAAGTAAGTACTCTGACCAGATTAGAATCCTAAAATTCAATGTCAAATCATGGGAAACATAATTCAAGTAAATAAGAGATAGCAATATGGAATGCACCAGTCAAACCAATAAAAATAAAGATAGAATAAAAGATGGACAGGTAGCTGTTTATGTCACAAAAGTATTAATAATCAAGTTACACAAATATGCATATAAAATATTAAGCAGAAAGCAAGAAAACAGCCCATAGTGGTCCTTCATAAAAAGGTAAGCGTCTTGAGAGACACCATATGCAAAAATACAATTGAGAAGAAATGAGAAAACTCAAGACTGTCTTTTACAGCTGTTTCAGAGATTTTGTGGCAAATAGATGCATTAATGTGCATTATGTAGACATAAATGTGTACTAAAGTGGTATTAAATATTAAATATAAAATAAATCAATTCAAGCTATAACTGCGTTGTCATATATTTCATCTGTCTCAGAAGGAATAAATTTAGCAGTTAGAGATATTCTTTATACATAGGCACAGGCGTGGCTGTGTGGTAAGAAGCTTGCTTCCCAACCACATAGTCCTGGGTTCAGTCCCAATGTGTATCACCTTGGGCAAGTGTCTTCTACTATAGCCCTGGGTCAACCAAAGCCTTGTGAGTGGATTTGGTAGATGGACTGAAAGAAGACCATCATATATATATCTGTGTGTGTGGCTTCGTGTCAGTGTTTGTCCCCCCCCCCCATCACCGCTTGACAACTGGTGTTGATGTGTTTATGTCCACATAATTTAGCAGTTTGGCAGAAAGGAACTGATAGAATAAGTAACAGGCTTAAAAAAATTAAGTCCTGGGGTCGATTTATTTAACTGTAAAATTTCAAGGTAGTGCTCCAGCATGGCTGCAGTCAAATGACTGAAACAAGTGAAAAGAATTAAAAGAAAAGGAAAAAAAATAAGGTCCCACTTCAATAAAGGATGGGGGAAAGTGGGGTGGATGAGTAATTGGATAGGTAATACATCAATGTAAAAAGCTTAAGCTTTTTCATTGATGAAGAAGCAAGATCAAAAGAATAAAAAAAAGTGTGGGAGGGAGTAAGAGGAAAGATATATAGAAGGAGGATACAAAAAAAGAATGGAGTTAAAAACACGGAGGACAGAAATAGGAGGGATATTCATAATAGATAAATGAGTGTTCATTCAAATGACAGAATAGCAAAGTGTATTATAAATCAAGAGACAAGGATATATGGTTGGGGTGGATATCAAAGAGATATAATTTAGGGAGAGGAGATAGGGGAAGCCAGCAGGTCTGAGTGAATGTCTTCCTAAATGTCTGGCCCTCAAGGAAGCTTAGTAGTCATCCTAAAAAATTTAAAGAAAATAAAATAAAAATGAAGGCTAAAGGAAGATAATTTTTTAGAAGATATAAGGAGGGGCTACAAATATATAAATATTTTATAATCTCTCTCTATATAAACGGTAGTTTGTCTGTCTGCGTGTCTGTGTGTTTGTTAGGTTGTACCCTCACCCTGACCACAGCTTTCAACCGATTCTGATGAAACTTGACACACACATAGCCCAATGTCATAATTCAAAACTAACGCAGCGAAAATTTTGAAAAGTCCCTCCAGTTCTGAAAAAAATCGATAAATTCGAAATGGGGTCGAGAATCAGAAACACAAACCACAGACTGTCTAGGGGACGCAACTCGACCTTTTTAACTCTCAAAAAAACTTACCATAATTTTTTTTCCATTTTTTTGCTATTTTTTGGCTATAACTCTCTAAAAATGCTTTATAGTTATTTCCCTTACAAACCCGAGCAACGCCGGGCGATACTGCCAGTCATTTAATAAAAAATACAAGTCTAAGGTACTTAAATATTGAATATAATTTAAGGTATGATATCAAACTATGCTAAAGAATAAATAAAAAAAATCTTGATAAAGATAAACTAGGCTAGGGCAAGTATTAGATCATCCCATAAATAATGCAGATTTTTTATACTTCTTTTATTTTTCAAAATAAAAATAAACAAAGTCCTTTTTTAATCTATAATATACTCTCCTTCATTTTCTACACTGCTCTTCTATCTATCTGGTAGACTTGCAAAGCCTCTCTTCCAAAATTCACTTGTCCGTGATGAAAAATACTCCTCCAGTACTGTTCTGACCTCTTCTACAGAATTTATATTTTCTCCTTTCAAATGATAATCAGATGGACCTTTGCTCAGCAAATATGGTGGGTGGGACATCATTTCCCTTTGAAACTGCGGCAGCCTTTGGAATGTTATCCTCACAATACGTGGTTGAGCATTATCCTGATGGAAGAACACCTTTCATCTTGAAACCAAAGATGGTCGCTTTTCTTTTAGTGCTGACTTAAGCTACTCAAGCTGCTCACACTAGATCTCCCTTGTTATCATTTGGTTTGGGTTTAAAAATTCAAAGTTGACTAAACCATTTATATCTCACCAAACAACACCTTACATGGGTGAAGACCTTCTTTAGCTTGAGGTGCCAGTGTTTCCCCTTTCCCTACCCACTGTCTTCAGCACCTGACAATTTTATAGAGAACCCATTTCTTGTTACTAGTCACTATTCAGTCCAAAAGAGATTCATTTGTGAGATGTGACAGCAAAGAAAAGCACCCATTCAATTTCAGCGTATGATAAGACTTGGAAAGTTTGTGAAGAACCCATTATTCTTTTTTAAAACCTTGATAGATTTTTTTGCTTCAGAGATCATATGGAGTTTAGCCACCTTGGCTAGGCCTTCCTGTTTTAACAATAGACCTTGTAATAAGAATACTGAAGAAGAATTTTGGAAGTGCTTTAATTTTCAAGCAAAAAGGCAGTATAAACCATAGAACTTTATGTCTCCTATTCCTATTCCATCCAAGCATTTTGAAAAATGACACGTTTCTCCCTATTGGATCTACCATTCCCATATGTTGTTGCAGACATAAATGGGGATAGAAGGCTAACAAAAATATTAACTATAGGGAAAGAATTTCTTTTACTGGAGCTTCTATGAGAATTAGTCATGAGTATTCAAATTATCAATAGAGATTATCCCATTAGCAATATTCAGTAAATAAGAGTTAGCCATAATTGGCATAATGTGTGGGATTAATTGCACAATCAAACTTTTGAGCTTAATGCTCTGAATGTACTTTATTTTATCAGTGAAGCCACTAACAAACAGGGCTATAGAATATACCTTCATTAGTCAATAGATTGGAGATTCTAATAGAAATGTTATTCAGGACAGACCTACGGTGGTTAAAATTATTACTAATATATCTGAGATATTCATTGGATTTGAATTTATGATAAAGTGGTATGAAGAAAATTAGCAATTTTATGACTATTGTTGATCGTAATAATTAAATTAAAGTTTCTATAAAAATTTAGGTACTCATGAGGTGATGAGAAGAGCATTGTCTCTATAAAGACCATCTTCAATATTTGGGAAATGTAAGTGGAATTGGTGAAGAAGGAACAAGGTAACCAAACCAGTAACTTGTGAGAAGTCTGACAATCCCATTGTTATATAAAAATTGTCACTATTAGATGTTCTATACCATGTCTTATTGATGAAAGAGATGAGGGTTTTTCTAGCCACTGATATTATACCAATATCTAAAAGAAAGAGTAGTGTAAGTTACTCAATGGAATTGAAAGCTTTGTTCAATAAAATCAGAGAAACAGGAATAATGTCAAACAAGAATAAAGGATTACACATTTTGGATGGGATAGAACCAGGTAATTACCTCACCTGTATTAGACCAAAGGTTAATCTTGAGTTTATCTTTAACACTAAGTATAATCCTATCTCAGTATTCTTACCGATTTGATCTAGGTCACATTTAGCGGGGCAAATGAACTTGATTAAAAGTTTGACAATGAAGCTGACCTGAACGATTGAAATGAGAAAATCTAAGTATAAGTTCAGTATAGTTTTCTGATGAGTTTGCAATACTAGTTATTGATTGTTTTCACATAATAGATTCATGCATTTACCCCGCCCCCACAGACATACACATGCACACACACAAACACACATGCATGCTCACTTTTGTGTGTATATATATATGTGTGTGAGTATAGATGCATGTATGCAAGTATGTATATATGTATGTGTGTATATATATATATATATATATTGAACCCACAAGAGTAAACAAGAGAGGCAGAGACAGGCAGAAACAAGGAAAATGCCACTTATATTCGAACACTATACAAATATTCTTTTAAAAAAACTTTTCTTTTAATTTTTCTAAATTTAATTATTTAATTGTTACAGTTGAAAAAGTCTCAATGACTGAAACCGGTACTGAAATGTTCTTTATAAAATTATTTTAGCATTTTCTATCTTGACTTGTTTTTCCATATATATATATATTTGTTTTTATATAATCTACATGTTATTTTGTTTTTAAATCTATATGCAAATTTATTTGTATGTCTACTGTAAAACTAAATGTCAGCCCGTTTCTACATTCATTGTAAATCTAAGGGTTATACTTTCTGGGAACACACAAAGCCCGTTTCAGAGTTATTTACTTTGAATTGTTATTATCTCATATCTAATTAGCCTGTTATTATGTAACATGCTTCATGATTTTCGTACTCATACGCTTTTGGTATTTCCTTCTAAGTTCTATATATTCTGAGAATACATTAAAGCCCTTTTCAAGGCTACTTTATTTGAATTCCTACTATTGTGTAACTAATTTCATGTTATTACGTAAATGGCTTCATGATTTGGGTATTCATAACTTATTGGGATTTCCTAAAAACAAGATCCTACATAAGACAGTTCAGTATTCTCTGTAAATGCACAAATACCATTTTAAGGGCTATATACTTTGTATTGTCATTATTGGATTAGAAAGACAATTATGAGAACAGAACCAAAAGATAAGCCCTGCTTTTCCAGGAATTACTGGGTATGTTAGCTAGTATATATATAACATATGATATATATATATATATATATATATGTAGTAATAATAGGGATTCAAAGAAACAAACTGATCTCACATTAGCCTCTTCCCCAATTGCATGACTAATAAGAATGACCATTGTAGAGATGTAGAGATTAGGGTAAACCTTAGCATCCTTCTGAAAATCCAGGTGGCACAATAGTGGAGTAAATATATATATAAATAGAACAGATAAGAGAAGTGAGGTGAGAGAGTTGATGTTTATTATATACATTTACTGTCTGTTTCATAATGTTCTCAGTTATATGATAAATGTTACATCAATATTAACACACATATAAAACATACATATACATCATGAACATCATCATCATTTAGTGTCTGCTTTCCATGCTAGCATGGGTTGGACGGTTTGACATGGAGCTGGCCAGCTAGGGAGCTGTCCCTCTAGGGAGCTGTCCAGACTCTAAGTGTTTGTTGTGGCATGGTTGCTATAGTGGAGTGCCCTTCCTAACACCAACCACTTCACAGAGTGTACTGGGTGCTTTCTATGTCCCACTGGTACGGGTGTGTTTACTCAGCACCAGCAAATGCATAGATGTGAGTGTATCCATATATTGTTTTGAGTCAAAATTTTTGCAATATTTTGTTAACATAGGTGTAAGAGTGACTGTGTGGTAAGTAACTTGCTTATGAACCACATAGTTCCGGGTTCAGTCCCACTGCGTGGCACCTTGGGCAAGTGTCTTCTACTATAGCCTCGGGCCGACCAAAGCCTTGTGAGTGGATTTGGTAGATGGAAACTGAAAGAAGCCCGTCGTATATCATCATCATCATCATCATCATCGTTTAACATCCGTTTTCCGCGCTAGCACGGGTTGGACGGTTTCGACCGGGGTCTGGGGAGCTAGGGACTGCCCCAGGCTCCAGTCTAGTCTGGCAGTGTTTCTACAGCTGGATGCCCTTCCTAATGCCAACCACTCCGCGAGTGTAGTGGGTGTTTTTTACGTGCCACCTGCACAGGTGCCAGAGGGGTCTGGCATCGGCCACGTTCGGATGGTGCTTTTTTTATGTGGGGGGGGGGGTGCAGAAATATATAGGGGAGCACAAGTGGGGAGGGGTGGTTCAGAGAAATGATGACAGGTTCTAGGCAAGTAGAACGTAGGATATCAAGAGAGGGGTAATGCATGGTGAAATAGCGTGTTGAAGAGGGGGGTTCAAAGAGTAGACACCTATAATGGTGGTGGGAGAAGCGACATCCGGTATAGATGGAGCAAAAATATAGAGATATCCGGTATTGGTGGTGGGGGTGGGCAAGGGCGGGTGCACCGGGAATATGCGAAGGTTGAACTTTAGAGAAACGGGCGGGAATGGCGATGTTTTTAGGGTGGCATATAGAAAGAAAAGGAAAGCAAAGCAGATTGGTGGTTATAAGTTCAAAACATTTAAACGGTAGACAAATGTATGTATGTATGAAAAAGAAGGGAGAAATCTTCTTAGCTTGCTTATGGACATCGCTTTAAGTCGGAGAAGAAATGATAGTGAATGGTGAAAATGTACATATTGTATTATCACTGTCCCTTGTCTTGCCCGAGGCATTGTATCCCAGAAGAGGGATACAATTTTGGTCAACGGCTCAAATGGCATTTCGTGATCATTGGGACCCCGGTTTGGTTAATGACCAAGCAAAGGCGTATGAACTAGTCTCCTCGTCATCATCTATCAATGGGTGCGACTCCCTGATCTCGCTCTGCTGCCTTGTAGATAGACTTTTTAGTCAAAGGCTCCAGGTGGGGTTTCTTAAGCTAACCCCCTACTCCGGCCTAGGCAACCAGGTAGTATACGCTTACTGAAAACCATGGATCCTTTTCTCTCTTTCACCATGGTTTGGGTGTCATGGGCAGGAGGGGCTCGTCAGCCATGGTTGGCAACCCTCCTAGGAGAGGATAATTCCGACTTCAAACCTACGGCCCGAGGATCTAGCTGTCACTGTCCCAGCTTGCTAGGCCATGGCAAATGAACCTCATGCTTAAAGGGTGGGGCCAGTTTGCGTGCACTGCACTTCACCTTAAAAAATCCCTAGCGCAGGCCAAAGGACATGTCCATGTTCTGTGACCAGCCATCCTAAAAGCCTTGCAGTGATGGGAAAGGGGCGAAAGCGGCAGGTGGAAGATGTCACTGGAAGCCCT
>NC_042999.1:55795069-55832569 GCF_006345805.1 Octopus sinensis | reverse complement strand
CACTACTATTATAAGTTATTGTAGGGCAGTGATGTCCTTGGTTACTTTCAGATAGATTGTGACAGAGCAGTGGAGTACAGACCTAATCATCATCATTGTTCGACCGTGGTCGAGACAATGGAATTTACCATGCTACGCCAGACTTCATGGTCCATCATGGCGTTACGGAGGTCCTGTTGCTGGATGCCTGTATCCCTGGAGATTACATCAGGGTAGGAGAGTGTGCGCACTCTGGTATTGCGAGTAGATGGCTTCCAGAGGAGAAGAGTAGAAATTACTTCTTTTTCAGCTCTACAACAATGTCCAGCAAACTGGACTCTCCTACCTTTCACAAGAGATGACACAGGTGGTAGTTTCCCATATATTTGCATTTTCTCCCATATATTGCATTTTTCAGACCTAAAGGAGTACAGACTTAAAGGGGTACAGACTGTCATGTCTACTGAAGACATTAGTGGTGAGCTCCATGTACTTCCACTGGATTGTATTAGATTGTGTAACTGATGTTCAGCATATCATTCTTTTGAAAATGCATAATTTCTTAGGCACACCACAAGTGGACTTATTTTGACAACTTTAAGATGGTTATTGAGGTTGGGACTGTGTAAATGTGTATTTCTGTTTTTGGCTTGTTTGATGGTGTAAGGTTAGCTATTATTATTTAGACAAAATAGGTAACCTTAACAGGGTGTGCACTACAGAACTTATGGCAATTTTGTGCCTCCTATATTCAGGAAGATGTCTAAATTATGAAAGGGTTAAACCAAATTGCTTTCATATTCTTAAATGTTCCCTGATCATGTGGTAGTAGTGATATTACTTGCATAATATAGCTTCTCAGGAGAGCAACAGTTGGATAGTACTTCAAGAAAGGAGGCTGCTCTGTTGGAAATTGCTTTGTCTATGGATAGGTTGGTAACATTATTTACCTCAGAATTAGAAGTGACAAGATTAAATCAATGAAACAGCAGTTATGTTGTTATTTTGTAGTCTCATGCCAGTGAAAATGAAAATGGCCTGCAGATTTGTCTTGTATGATATTTTGGGTTTCTGTAAATCTACATAAAAGTCATTCCCCTGGACAATATTGAGCTTTGGATCATAATCAAAATTCAGAGTTGAATCGATATACCAAAACTGAAAGCAATCTGAGCAAAACTTAAAGGGGGCTGATTTTGCAAATGAAAAAGATTAGATCCCCCAATTCTCACCAGAATCCTTAATATAGTATACACACACACACACACACACACACACATATTATATACTGTTATTAATATCAAAAATCAAATATATTGTTATTAATATTAAAATCAAAAGCAGTAATTTTTAATTTATATTTCAAACAAACACCATTTTAAAATATTACTTTATATTTAAAAAAAAACAAACTACCATTCAATAAATTATACAAATTTCACATTTTATATCTCTGAGGAGTAGAAGAGTTGTCTATAAATGCTTATCAATATAGGATTCTATTATAGGGACAAAACTTCTGCGAAATGATCATAAGATACTTAAAAAACTTAATTCAAAACTTTTAAACTGTCATATTTATTATTATATATTTATACATATTTGCATATACACTTTTACTCTTTTACTTGTTTCAGTCATTTGACTGCGGCCATGCTGGAGCACCGCCTTTAGTCGAGCAAATCAACCCCGGGACTTATTCTTTGTAAGCCCAGTACTTATTCTATCGGTCTCTTTTGCTGAACCGCTAAGTGACGGGGATGTAAACACACCAGCATTGGTTGTCAAGCAATGCTAGGGGGACAAACACAGACACACAAACACACACACACACATATATATATATATATATATATATACACATATATACGACAGGCTTCTTTCAGTTTCCGTCTACCAAATCCACTCACAAGGCATTGGTCAGCCCGGGGCTATGGCAGAAGACACTTGCCCAAGATGCCACGCAGTGGGACTGAACCCGGAACCATGTGGTTGGTTAGCAAGCTACTTACTACACAGCCACTCCTGCGCCTATATTATATATTTATATATATCTATTATATATATATTTATATATATCTATTATATATTTATATATATCTATATTTTTAATACAACACTTATTCTATACATGTATATATCTTTCTGAAGAATTTTCTAATATTGATTTCTTGATATTAATAACAATATACCATATAATATAAATAATCGCTCATGTTAAATGTATAAATACTTTAATAGTATTAATACTTTGATACAATAGAGCAATTAATGTAAATACAGTATATAATATTTTCATTGAATATGTTTAACTAAAGATTTATATATATATATATATATATAAATATTATAATAATAATAGTAGGGAATATAATTCCAAAACTTACAGGGAAAAATTCAATTTAACAATTTTAAATCAAATTTCACAATATATAATATATGTATATAATTTAGAGAAAAACCTCTATTAAACAATTCAATATAGAAAGATGTTATTCACGCCATATAGAAAACATATACTATAAAAAAAAACCTTATTATAAAAATCAATAAAGTACAATAAATAGTAAATACTACCATTTACTATTAATTGTACTTTATTGATTTAAAATAAGGTTTTTTAATCGTATATGTTTTTTATATGATGTGAATAACATCTTTCTTTATTGAATTGCTTAATAGAGGTTTTTCTCTAAATTATATACATACACATATACATATATATATATATCATCATCATCATCGTTTAGCGTCCGTTTTCCATGCTAGCATGGGTTGGACGGTTCAACTGGGGTCTGTGAAGCCAGAAGGCTTCATCAGGCCCAGTCAGATCTGGCAGTGTTTCTACGGCTGGATGCCCTTCCTAACGCTAACCACTCCGTGAGTGTAGTGGGTGCTTTTTACGTGTCACCCCTACAGGTGCCAGACAGAGCTATATATATATATATATATAGGGAGAGTTTACGAAAAAAACAAAGACAAAGATAGATGGTGTACAAAACGAACAGATGTATTAGTATAACACTCGGGAATAGCAAATGTCTTTTATGTTTATATATATATATATATATATATATATATATATATATATATATATATATATATATATATATATATATATATATATATATGTTTGTGTGTGTGTATGTGTAAGCATGTATGTATTTATCAACTTTACTGTAATAATGTATATATTTAAGGCAGGAATGATAAACATTTGTGGAGGTATATTTTTTCCCTTATCCTTCATAATATTTTCATTAGATTATTTTCAACAATAAATGAAAGAAAATATTGTTTTTTTTTTACACTCTGCAAAGCTAACGTGACAGCATTCCAACAATATCTACTAAACTAATTCCTGGATGTATATTTACTTCATCATAACTTCTGGATGGGATCAACATTACATCCGGTATGATCCGATGTTGGAAAATTGCAGGTGATTGCTCTATTTAGTTATTCAGTTCACATGACAAGGACAAATTAAAAGTGAACACAGAAGTGCATGAGCTGAGACTGTTCTCCATCTTGTCTTGAAACAGAAAGCATAATTATAGAAATCTTTTATGTGATATTTTGTCAACATTTTCTGTGAAAATTTTCCTGCTGTAGAAAGAAAATATCTTACAACAGCAAAACCAGGCTTCTGTTTTTATGATTGGATTTCCCAAGTACTGCTATGATTGTTGTTCCACTTATTATTGCTGTTACTATGGTTGTTAGTGTTTTGATTAATGATATTGCTGAAGATGTTTATATTTCTTTCCTTTTTACCATATGACTGCAAGGAATATGGCAAATAGTAATTTACTGAAGCTCTGAAATTATTAGGTTCAATGTAAAATTAATACTGACATCAGACATCACAATCAATATTATCTTTCCTGAGTTTGTTTTTAATGCTCATTCCTTTAACTATGCTAACACTAGCTTCGCTATTACTTTTCATTTGGATGGTGTCCATTGCTAATTTCTGTCTGTAATTTTATTTTCTAAATTATACTAATCATCACACCTACTTTGTGACTTTCTCATTTCTACTTCAGCAAAGACAGAGGTATATACATAGTTGATGAAGTCTAATAAGATTGAAACACCTGTAGATACTGGACTAATTCAACTAATATTACTTGTTGACTAGTAATATCTTTTCTTTACTGTTTAATCATTACTAATTAATTAATAATTAGCTAATTACTAATTAAATAGTCACTACATTATATATGACAAATTTCACTGTAGTTTTACATGTGAATGTGATTTTGAATAATTTCTCTCTCTTTACTCTCTGTATTTACTCTTTTACTTGTTTCAGTCATGTGACTGTGGCCATGCTGGAGCACTGCCTTTAGTCGAGCAAATCGACCCCAGGACTTATTCTTTGTAAGCCTAGTACTTATTCTATCACTCTCTTTTGCCGAACCGCTAAGTTATGGGGACGTAAACACACCAGCATCGGTTGTCAAGTGATGTTGGGGGGACAAACACAGATACACACACATACATATATATATTTATATATACATATATATGACAAGCTTCTTTCATTTTCTACCTACCAAGTCCACTCACAAGGCTTTGGTCGGCTGAAGGCTATAGTAGAAGACACTTGCCCAGAGTACCACGCAGTGGGACTGAACCTGGAACCATGTGGTTTGTAAGCAAGTTACTTACCACACAGCCACTTCTACACCTATGTCACTTATTTCAAATAACTGCTATGCATGTAACAAAAGTAAGGAAAGAATTATTTGAACCAATGAACATATATAAGACTATATAAGTGACAAAGAACAAATGTAATTTTAGCCAATCAATGAGTTTGTTTCTAACAAGCATTCAGTTACGGAGCTTTTCTATGTGGAATGTTCAGATAAAGTGACAAGTGTCTTCAGTATTCAACTGGAAGCAATCTGAAATGATATTTTGCTTTGATTTAGAAATTTTGGTTTGTCAATCAAGGATATATAATTTGAAGCATTTGACTTGAGGAAATGTCTGATTTTTTAACGAAAAATTATAATTTGTTTCATTCCATTCATATTTGATGAATTGAACTATGGATATGAATGGTATTTTATGAGCTACAGAAATAGGTATATACTGAGAAACGGTTCATGTGAGAAGGAGGAAAAAATGCCTTTCTTCAGAGGCAATGTTTGAATCTAAGCAACATGACTGTCTTCCCCTCCTATGACATATCAACTTCACTTTCCCATTATTTCCCTTGATCCTAATTAGCAATTTATTAATAGCTACAAGAGGGTGCCGAAAAGTTCCTGGCTTTGGGTAGAAGGATCAGTTAATTATGAATGCAATATATTCTCCTCTCAGATTCACACACTTCAGGTGGTCCTTCAGGTTTTCTAAGCCTTATAAAAGAACTTGGAAGGGTGGGCATTCAACCAGGCTTTTCACAATACCCTTCAAGCCAGGAACTTTTAAGTACCCCTTGTATATTTTCCCTAGTGTGGTTGTGGCATCATAACATCTTAAACAGATATTGTTAAGATGGACACTAGTGTCTTTTTTCTTCAAACTGCATCTTTGTTATATATTTTTCTTTTAATTTTATTGTAATATGGTACAACCGCCCAGTACGAGTGCACCATTGTATGGGTTGTTTGCTGTATGAACTGAGGCATGTGAGAATTTTTGTCTTGAAGTATGAGTGGAAATCCACAGTATGAGTGTATTTCATACAAGTGACTGCTAGTTGCGCTGAGCTCACAAGCACAGTCTTCACTCACTACAAGCACTGTATCCAGTCACTCAGTTCGACCAAAGTATGTTGACGATCTGCACCATCCTGAAGAAAAAGGACGAGATCAAGGCCATTACAACAGTAAAGGATGTCTTCAGGCTTTCTAAGCAATACATATCCATCCATGAAAGGATGGAAAAATTGCTTCTCTTGTGGATCAATGAGAAGCAACTTGCAGGGGATACGATTGTGGAGACCATCCTCTGAAAGAAAGCATGAATACTGTATGGGGATCTCCTGAAACAGAACCCTGGAACATTGATGGAGAAGACATCAGCTGATGCAGTTAAGGCCAGTCGTGGTTGGTTTGATAATTTCAAAAAGAGAACTGGTGTCCATAGTGTTAGTCAGATATGGAGAAGCAGCAAGTCATGAAGGCAGCTGAAGATTTCGAGAGTAAATTCCATCAGCTCAACACAGCTGAGGGGTACATTGCACAACAAGTGTTCAACTATGATGAAAGTGGCCTTTTTTGTAAAAAAGAAAAAAAATGTCCGGAAGAACCTATATAAATGCAGAGGAGAAGAAAATGCTAGGCCACAAGCCAATGAAAGACAGGTTAACTCTTGCCCTTTGTGCCAATGTGAGTGGAAACTTAGCAATTAAGTTGCTCCTTGTTTACCATTCCGAAAATCCACAGGTGTTCAAGTCATGCAAAATCCTGAAGGAGAAGCTGCAGGTCATATGGAGGGCAAATATTAAAGTCTGGATCACCAGGCAACTCTTCTCCAAGTGAGTCAACCTTGTCTTCAGACCAGCAGTGAAAAAGTACCTTCTGGAGAACAATTTTCCTCTCAAGGTCCTCCTCATCTTCAACAATGCTCCTGCTCACCCTTCTAATCTTGAAGATAATATCCTGAACAAATTTGAATTTATGAAAGTTCTGTATGTTTCACACAACACCAACCCTGTCTCGCAGCCCATGGACCAACAGGTGATTTCTAATTTTAAGAAATTGTACACCAAACATCTGTTTTGTCAGTGCTTTGAAGTCACCGAAAATACATATCTAACCCATCATGAGTTTTTAAAAGAGCACTACAACATTGTAAACTGCCTGAAAATCATTGATATGGCCTGGTAGGGTGTAATGAGGAGAATGCTGAAGTCTGCATGGAGCAAACTGTGGCCTGACTGTGTATCCAAGAGAAACATGAAGGGATTTGAGTCTGAGACACTTGTAGTCAAGGAGATAGTGTCTCATGACAAGTACATGGGCTTCAAGGTTGATGATGGGGAGATTAACGATCTTGTTGAGGAACAAACACTCAGAGGAGCTGATGACAGACGAACTCCTGCAGCTTCAGGAGCAGCAGCATTTGGCTGCAGTGGAAGAAATTGGTTCCCCAGAGGAGGACAGTGTAGTGGAGAATGCTATCTCTATGAGTGACATAAAGACAGTGTTGTTAAAGTGGCAGTATGTTTCTAAATTCATAAGAAACTATCATCCTGAAGAAATAGCTACAGGTCGTGCAGCTGCTTTATTTAATGACACTGCTCTGGTGCATTTCCTTTTGATATTTTTCTAATGAAATGACCTGCAAATGAAGAAAGTGTGTCCAAAAAGCCTAATGAAGTGGGAGAGGAATCGTCAGAAATTGCTCTTCCTGAAGTCTTAATGGAAAGAGATTCTCCTTCCAAACAGTAATCCTCCTCCCTGCTCTATTGTCTTCCCTGTGCACAAATTGTCCCATTTTAAGGTAATTCATTTAATAAAACCAGTTTACATATTTCTTTTGCATCCTCTTATTTATAATTGCCATTTTACTTGTAACTACACCTTTTCTGTTTTAAAACCCATAAAAATTATTTTGGGGTGGGTTTTGGGAGCTGGAACAAATTAATTATATTTTAGTTACTTTCAATGGGGAAAATTAATTTGTAAAACAAGTAAATCGTAAAATGAGCTCAATCATGGAACAAATTAAACTTGTATTGTCAAGTATCACTGTACTTATATATGAATAAGTTGCTTCACTAGATGGAATAGAAAATATATAGACTCTATGGGTACTTTAAAATACAGACTGACTAGGTGTGTTATTTAGAAGAGAGACAGAAATTGCGGGTATTTTAGATAAGGCACAGTTGATGTAGGTATAGATGTGTTATTTGGATATATTATTTAGTAGGCAGAACGAATTTACAGGTACATAGATTTTCTGGAACCTATTGTTCTAAAGCCTTTACAGAGTACTGATTTTTCTCAACTGGGCATGGTCACCTTGGTTAACACATTCTAAATTAAGCAAATATTGGTTTCAAATTTTGCCACGAGGCCAGCAAGTTTGGGGGAGAGTGTAAGTCACTTACATTGGCACCAGTGCTCA
This sequence comes from Octopus sinensis, assembly GCF_006345805.1. Classification (NCBI taxonomy): domain Eukaryota; kingdom Metazoa; phylum Mollusca; class Cephalopoda; order Octopoda; family Octopodidae; genus Octopus; species Octopus sinensis. The sequence goes on along the minus strand of NC_042999.1, from coordinate 55,824,493 downwards.
ACTGGTACTTATTTTATCAACCTTGAAAGAATGAAAGGCAAAGTTGACCTTGGTGGAATTTGAACTCAGAACTTAAGGACAGATGACATGCTACTAAGCATTTTGACCAATGGGCTAATGATTCTACCAGCTTGCCACTTTAAATTAAATAAATATTTAAATAATTAAATAAAATACAGGTACTTGTACATTACTATGAATGGTACAAGTTTATTAAGACTGTACTGTACAAGGTACAGGTCTGTGTAAACTATCAAGTCTGTTAGCCATGGAAATTTGAAGCTTTTGCAGATTATGGGAGGTCTTGGACTGTTAGTGTCTGGAAATTTGGCATTATATTTATGAAATAAATAATACATGACTGTGTGGTACAGCATAATATTGTTTGATGTTTTTAAATGATTTTAAATTTTACTAAAATGTTAATAATTTTGTATAATACTTAATGTCAACCTGTATATATAATCCATTGTAGGATGAATCATGTTGGGCACTAATCTTTGTTTCATTGATTCATTAATTTCATTAAAGTATCTGTTCAACTAATCTGTCCATTTTTGTTTGATCTCTATCATTTATATGTGGTATAGCCCTCAAGGAAATCCCAGTCAATATTGAAGTCATAGGTGAGTGTTCTGTTTATAGACTACTATTCTTATACCTAAATACTTAAAGGAGTTTCAGTTATGTATATAATGTATGTATGTATGCATGTGTGCACAAGCATGTACAAATGTTAAATGAGGGTTATTGACCCGAAAGAAGTTTAGGAACAACGATGGAACATTTACTGAGTGGGATTTGAATACTGAGGGAATTACAGAATTTATATTGACTGGGTCTTTTAATTTTACTTAACAGCTATTGACATGTCAGCTTTGAAAGATCCTTGAGTTTTGAGATTATCTCAACTACCATGTGGTAATTGTGACACATAATTTTGAATTGGAGACAATTTTAATAAATGAAGAATTTATGTTGTATGGTATTTGATGCACCAGTATTTGTCTATGCTGTTCATATACATACCACAGGGCACTGAGTAATTTCCCTTAGAAAATTTTTGTTTGATTTATGCAAATTACCTATGCCATAAATATGTTCTACTCCTGTGTACATGACTTTAAACTACATCCATTGGTGGAACTCTGGTTAGCGAGTTCCAGGGTTTTGAAGAGTGTGAAACTATTCCTTAGTTTCAATTATTCCCAGTTCTACTCTGACCCAGAGTAGTACTACCTGCCAGGGTCTGAACTATAGGTTGACTAGCATGTTATGGCAGAAATTCCAAGCACAAGTCCTCACTGCCTTGTGAGAGCCTTGGGAAAAGAAAAGCCTAGGGAAGTCAATCCCAACAGTAAATTAAGTAATGGAGACCTTCAGGCAATCCAGCACCCTCTTTAACACCCTTATGGCAACCACAGGGTAGGTGGAGTTGTCCAAATCTGCAGGGCAATTCACCTAGAAGAAGGCCACTCTTATGTATAACCTACAGCTTGCTAGTTACCACAGCCATCTTAACCTGCTGAACCCCTGGATGCAGACCAGTCTAAAGTAGTATTGTAAGGGTCCATGAAATGATTTTGTATTAGACGTATTTGTGTATTGCAAGAAACAATTAGGTTTCTTTCTAACGTTTTATAAAGTTCAACATGTTTCCAGGCACTGAAACATGTTCCCTTAGAGAGTGGCCTATGTAAACCTACAGAAGTGAACGAGTGGAGGGTGGAAAAAAAAATGGAACTTTGAAAGAAGTAACTGTAAAACAAAGAATAGCTATGGGGATTCACCAGAGTAAAATAGTAATCAAAGGATTCCATGGGTAAAAAATGGTTGAGAACCACAGGGATAGATGGAAGGGCCATGAATGCTGAGAAAAGATGCAAAGCTTTGCAGGGATCGCTGTCAGGTAATGGTTAGGGCATTTCAGTATCATTGGGAGTAAGATGTAAAGGGGTGTAAGGTGATTTTGTGGGTCGCAGAGGTTGGTTGAAGTTGGATAGCAGCAAGAAACACTAGAGGAAGTGCTTAGAGACACATATCAATACAGTATCAGCCATCCAAATAGACGCATATTGTACTTATATGGTTAAAACTTCTATGAACTTTGCTGCACTGTTCTGATGCTCTTCCAGTGTTGACAGGAAAGGACATTGCTTATCTATCTACCTATCAATCTATCTATCTATCTATCTATCTATCTATCTATCTATCTATCTATCTATCTATCTATCTATCTATCTATCTATCTATCTGTCTATCTATCTGTATATGTGTGTGCGTGTATGTATGTATGCATGCCGGTTGCTAAGGGATGCACTGGATGGCACTGCCCTCTCACTATTAAATGGTACACCTTCTGATTTACAGTGATACACTTATTTTGAAACTTCACATCAGCATTATTACGAATAAGTGCTCACCCAGAAAATTTTGAAGCACCCCTGAGCACCAAAGTCTGGCAATGGGCCTTATACGTGCACGCGCGCACGAGCACACACACACACACACGCACATACACATATTAATGTTTGTTTTAATATTATGATAAAAGCAATTTTACATTAACTTGAAGGATTATTCAATTCATTTGGTAAGAGTACAATACTATTCTTGTTAAAGAATAGTATTGTACTCTTACTTAGTATTAAAGAATAGTATTGTTAAAGAATAGTATTGACAGTGGCTTCAAAGTTTTGAACAGCTAATCCATCACACACACACACACATATATATACACACACACATAAAAGCATATATAATATGTATGTATGTATGTATCACTTTCTCTTTTTCTCTCTCTTTCTTTCTCTCTCTCTTTCTTTCTTTCTTTCTTCCTCTATCTCTTTCTTTCTTTCTCTATCTCTTTCTTTCTTTCTCCCTCTCTCTCTCTCTCTCTCTCTCTCTCTATATATATATATATATATTTATGTATATATATTTTTATATACATATATACATATCTATATATATTCTTTTATTCTTTCAATTATTTGACTGCAGCTATGCTGGGGCACCATCTTAAAAAGTTTTAGTTGAAGAAATTGGATCCAGGACTTATTCTTCTTAAACGTGGTACTTATTTTATTGGTTTCTATTGCTGAACTGCTAAGTTATAGGGACATCAGTTGTCAAGCGATGGCAGGGGGACAAACCCAGACATAGACACACACACACAAACACACACACACAAACACACATGACAGGCTTCTTTCAGTTTCCGTCTACTAAATTCACTCACAAGGTCTTGCCCAAGGTGCTATGCAGTGGGACTGAACCCAGATCCATGCAGTTGGGAAGCAAGCTTATTACCACACAGCTGTGCCTGCACCTACCTATATATATACATATATGTGTGTGTTGTGTGTGTGTGTATGTATATATGTGTATATATATATATATACACTATACACACATACATATGTATGTATATATATATACATACATACATATATATATGTCCACTCGCACGTACAATCTTACACGAAGATATAAGCATACGCACACGCGTGGCTTGGCGCACATACGCTCACATAGCAAATTAAATGTATATTAATAAAGACAGTGCCTAAAAGTGGCTAGTGATATGACTCCACTTGGTGAGGGGTCACAGTTTCTGTGGTGGGATTCACTTGGTCTGGCTGATATACTTATAGCACTTATAGAGTCAGGAATATGTACGTAAATACAAACATAGTAGATTTATATTTTTTGTATGTATATATGAATATATATATATATATATATATATATATATATAGCGAGAAGTTGAGGTTATAAGAGGTAATGGTGTCAGGTAATGCTGAATAAGTGCTATAGACAGACCATAGGGTCCAGATTCGGTAATATTGCGAATAAAAGGTTCAACGTTGGTTCTATGTCAGCATGTGTATATAAAATTTTTTTTGCGTAATGAGATAAAAAACCAAGGCTTTATAGATAGAAGGTCTTAATTAATATCCTAGAAACAGCTGTAAGACCTTCTATCTATAAATGCTCTAATTTCTATACAGCCTTGGTTTTTTTTATCTCATTACACAAAAAATCTTATAGATAGATAGATAGATAGATAGATAGATACATACATACATACATACATACATACATATATTATGTATATATATATATATATATATATATATATATATATATATATATATATATATATATATATATATATATATATATTGTAGGTGTGTGTGTTTATGTGTGTATAGTATGTGTATGTATCTATCATTAAAAGTCAGTTTAAATCAGTAAATCTTGCTTGCAATGTTATCCAGCGAAACTGGTGCACAATGGGAAAATACTTTGAATTGCGCCTTCCCTGAAATGTAAATACGAACGGAATGAAACAAATTTTGTGTAAATCGAACAAGTGGTTGTGGAGATATTAGGGGTTTTCGGGGGGGGGGGGGTATAACAACCAAAAAATACGATTTGTTTTTTGGAGTAAATGTTTATATTTTCGCTTTTGCTAAATGCAATATTTTAATCATTTAGAAATATTTTTAAGTGAATGTGATTTCAAAAACGTAAATTGTTTGTACAGTAAGTATTTATATTATAGCTTTTATAAACAGACAATATTTTAATTTTTTTAAAAATTATTTTCTGGTGAATATCATTACAAAAAAATTTTTGGCATATTTAAAAATGAAAATGACCTGTTCGTAACCTCAGGGTGAAATAATTTTTTTCCATAGGTTTTTTTCGAGTACATTCAACGTATCTCACCACCAAAGATTTGGCTGCTTTTTCTAGCATACCCCGCTACCACGTAACAGCTATTTGCGATAAAGGACCCGAAATACCTGTTACATGATAGCAGGACGTGCAAAAAATTGCAGCCAAATCTTTCCTTTTCTGGGGAAAGGAGCCGTTTACGCGTTATTTCGATGTCACATTCGTTGAAAGCATGCAAAATAACCTGGAAAAGAAAATAATCCACGAAACAAAACTTTTTCGCAGGGTAACTTAGACTTTCCGGTGACCCAGCAGGTCACGGGTAGTCTAGAATATATGTGTGTATCAACGTCTCTCTCTTTCTCTCTCCCTATATATATATATATATATGTGTGTGTGTGTGTAGAGAGAGAGAGAGAGAGAGAGAGAGAGAGAGAGAGAGAGAGAGAGAGAGAGAGAAAGAGAGAACTTGATAATTGCCGTATTATCCGTATGATTGACTAGCAAGCCAACAGCAGTATATTTGATCTTGAAACAGGTAATGAAGATAAAAGAAAAGAGTTAGAAGAGGGAAAGAAGAAAAAGAAACTGAGTAGAAAATAACAAGACGAATATATTAAATATAGTTTCAATCAAGGAAATTAATATACGAAAGAAAATGGTTTAATATCTCAAAAAAAATAATTGTCCTGCTATTTTTCCGCCAACAGAAAACTAGATTTATGAATGGAACAAGCTAATACACATAGCACAATACATACATTCAAATACACATGTTATATTTGTATGTTTGCCAATCCAAAAACGTTATGTTTTTGTATATATATTAAATCTAAACAAACGTATAAAGAAAACAGAAACGCGTCGAAGTTGCTGTATTATTCATAGTGATTTCAATTAGCTCGAATCAGTTTGAGCAGAATATTGATGACATCGATCTTGCCGTTTCCTGGAAGGTCTGTGAATGCAATAGGTACAATTTCTTTCTTCGGGCCCCCGCATGCCAAAAAAACATGTGATTTTAAATATACTGGTACGTTATTTAAACAATGATAACTTAAACATAAAATAATTCGACATGATTTATTTATCAAATAAAACTTTAAGGATATCTAAACTCATAACCTGATACAATCCCTCGAAGAATCTTTTATCCTTTACTTGTTTCAATCATTGGACTGCAGCCATGCTGGGGCCACCCTCTTGAATGTTTAGTCGAAGAAATCGACCGATGTACTTCTTTTTTAAAGTCTAGTACTTATTCTATTGATTCCTTTTGCCGATCTGCAAAGTCACGGGGACGTAAATAAATCGACACTAGTTGTCAAATACACACACACACGCGCGCCCTCATATACAATGGACATCCGCGCAGTTTCCGTCAAGTATATTCATTCACAAATCTTTGGTCGGCCTGGGGCTATAGTAGAAGACCATTATCTTAGATGTTGCGCAATGACGCTAAACCTTAAAACACGTTATTTCAAAGCGATGTCGAAATAATAATAATAATGTAAAATAATAATAGTAATGCAAATTTTTTTTACAAAAACGAAAGCAAAAAAAAGAAAAAAGAATAAAGATGCAAGAAGACAAAAATAATACAAAAATGAAAGAAAACCGTGTGTGGAATATGCATGTATATATATATAATATGAATCCCGTTCTGTCTATGTGTGTAAAAGATTATAACGGTAGTATTTTTCAACTGATTTTCTCCAAACTGAAAACATACATCACTTATGTTCCAGGGATGGTTTTAGACTCTTAAAAATTTTCACATAATGAGTAACGGGCTCCCTGGAGGCAGAAAACACCCGTTCCTGGGTTACGTAGACAAGAAAGGTAACACTTTGCGAAGTAACTTTCAGAAATTGATTGTCTCCCTTACATCCATTGGTCATAGAAAATATTGCTTTTTATATTAGATTCACGCCTTTGAAAGTTAAAAAAAATATTTACTTCCAGTTTTCTAGCCTCAGTGACATCTATATTTCTCTATCCATCTCTTTCTATCTTTCTCTATCTCTTTATCTCTCTCTCTATATATATCTCTATCCATCTCTATATCTATTTGTCTCTCTATATCTAGCTGTTTATATCTTATCTATGTATCTATATCTTATTTGTTTAAGTAGCTAGCTCTCTTTCTCTCTCTCTCCCCTCATTATATCTCACTCTCTATTGTTTTCACTTTCATTTTTCAGACGCTATTGTTTTCACTGTAAGTTTTCAATCGCTATTTACAAACAACAACGACAAATTACAGACAGAAAGAAGTTTATACATAAATAATTTTATACATAATTTACTGACAAAAGTAACATAAAAAATTTCACTTAAATCTGTACACTTAGTTAATTTCCCTAAAAAATTCTCATTTACTTTTGCAATGGTTTTGTGTTTTTCTGTTGTTAACGGCTTTTTGCTAGTTCTTTCCATACTGGACAAATTTTGCTTCAACCCATACAATTCTTTATTTTCTGTAAAATTTCTTATTTATTTTCTGCCCATCGTATTAAGAAATATAATTTCCGTTACCCAGTTATTTTCATTGTTTACTATCTTCCGCATCCATGTATTTCTGTATGCGTGTATAACCATGCCTAGAAGGAAAGTGTCAAATTTGTCTACAATGTGAAGGTCAGCCAAAAGAATGTTTCTGTCCGGCGAAAGAGTGACAGATGCAGAAAGGGAATCATACCAAGAAACGAACAGACTCTGCACTACAAAAGCCAGAGCATCTCAAAGTGATGAATAGAGGTATGCACGGCTGACAAGTAATAGTATCTCCACTGCAGAACGAAGAGTAGTTGCAACAGCTCAGATAAGCAACTTCTATGAAGCAGCTTTCAATTATGATCCAGCAGTTCATTGTACAGATGACACTAGAGTTTCCATTGGTGCAATGACATCTGAGGGCATACATTGTAAGGCCAGGGAGTGACCTGGAGAGACACCTGCACTGTGCTGCAGTGGTGGAAGGGTTAAACTCCCTGCAATCCCCCAACCTCTAGATGCATTGAAGAAACTGTTGTCATCAACTGACTAAGATTCCAAGCAATTCCAAAACAAAATTAGACAATACAACGATGCACTACAGATGACATCATTTGGATTCACAGGAGATTGAATGCAAACTTTCAAGATCCAACGACAGATTTATTATCGGATTGACTCTCTACTACCTCTGTCAAATGGATCACCAAAATTGGCCCTTCATTGTTTATAATCTGTACCTGTTTTTTGGTTACGAAATAAGCTACACAAAACGTGTTCTTGAATTACGAGTATTTATATACATATATGTGTTGAAGAGTTTCCTTTAACATTTCAGTTAATGTCTATATTCCATTCTGGCATGGGTCGGAGAATTATTAATGTAGAAAGTCGGTATCTCAGCTACTAGCAGTTGAGATCTGCGTAATCTAGACGGCGTTTTAAAATTTCCTTATTCTCTTTAACCCAAGCAACGTCGGGTATTTCAGCTAGTATACATACATACATACATACATACATACATACATACATACATACATATATACATATATATATACATACATACATATACATATACGAAGAAAATTTCATATTGAAAACTGGAATCAGCGGTTATGGTTCAGGCGAAAGATTTCACAGACAAATATTTTCTTATTAACTTTCAAATTACTCAAGATCGTACATGAAAATATGAAAGTGACATGTGAATTAGCGTGAACAATATTTCATCTTGAACTAAACTATTAGGTTGGCAAGAAAGTAATTTCGTTTTTCGCAAATAGTTACGATTTTTTTTTTAAATGACTGTCAATGTTCTGATTTTTTCCTTTTGACATTTTATAACCGTTACTCTTAGAAGCAAATTGCACTTAATTTTGTTTACAGCTGTTCGTTCAGTATCAATTTTAACATGGAGTGCAAAAACGAACATTTTTGCCATATTTTGCTTTTTTAATCTCCGCAAAGGCAAGAAAGCTGCTGAGGCTCACAAAATAATATGTGAAGTTTATGGTGTTGATTGCTTAACAGAACGCACATGTCAGAAATGGTGTAAAAAACATTCCTTTCTGGAGATGACCAACGTTTTAATCGACCTACTGAAGTTGAATATAACCGAATCAAAGCCGTAATTGAATTTGATTGTCATATAACTGTGCGAGAGATTCCAGAGAGGTTAAATGTATCATATACAACAATTGAAAATCACTTAAAATGTCTTGGACTCGTTAAGAAGCTCAACATTTGGGTTCCACATAAATTGAAAGGGATTCACTTTGCACAACGAATCAATATTTGCGATATGCATCTCAAACGCAATGAAATCGACCTTTTTTTTGGAAACGAATCATCACCAGTGACGAAAAATGGATTGTCTACAATAACATCAATCGAAAACAATCATGGTTCAAGCGTTATGAACCAGCACAAACGACATCGAAAGCTGAATTGCATAAATAAAGGTCATGCTGTCAATTTGGTGGGATTACAAAGGTGTTGTGTATTTTGAGCCGCTTCCAAGGAACCAAACGATCAATTCAGATGTTTACTGTGAACAACTAATGAAACTGGAGGAAGCAATCCAAGAAAAACGGTCAGAATTTTGTAAATCGTAAAGGAATCGTGTTCTACCATTTTTTGCTAACTCGTGAAAAATTATTGGAGTTTGGTTGGGAAGTGATGTCACGTCCACCATATAGTCCTGACCTTGCACCATTACATTACAATTTATTTCGAAGTTTGCAAAATTCTTTGAATGGTAAAACTTTCAATAATGATGATGACCTGAAATCGCACTTGCTTCAGTTTTTGGCTGATAAGGACCAGGAATTCTATAAGCGCGGAATCATGAAGTTGCCAGAAAGATGGAAAAAGGTCATCGAACAAAATGGAAAATATATTGATTAAAGCTCATTCTTTGTGTGAAAAAAAAGGACTTATTTTACACTAAAAAACCGAAATTACTTTCTTGCCAACCCAATAATTATCAAGTTTATTATTTTCTTAATCAGTTGTCGTTCATTTTTTTTCTTCTTAAAAAAAAAACTGAATCCTAATATATTTTAATCTGCAAAGTCTTCAACCGATTGGCCTTTACAAAAGCGGAAAAGATACGAACCACTCAGTTTGCAAGTGGAGCTGCAGACAAAGCTATCAGCCGATCTATGGACTGATGCCGCTGGGGCTCAAAACGAGCTTTGATCAACCTTGGCTAGGTTGCCCTGAGTGAGGGGGTCAGATGTTACCCCAAGTCGCATCACTGAATAAGCGCCCTAGTTGTTCTAGGAAATGAGTCTTGAACATTTTATCGCGTTTGTATGAAACGAACGACAAACTGGCAACAGTAGGTATTACATTGACACTATATTAGGTTGGATTCACACCACTCACTGCTTGTCGAGCAATTATCGACTCAATTTAACTTCAAACTGAGTTGAATATATTCAATTCTTTTCATATAAACTATAAAGAACTCATTATGGCCAAGTGGATAAGTGACAAGTTAATCAGGCAATCGAGTGAAAAGTTTTGTGTTCGAATCCCCTTCTTGTTTTACTTTCTTCCGGGCACGATTCAAAAATCCTCCAATCTAGTTATGAAAAGAGGCTGAGAGTAAAGTTGAAATATATAGATTAATTTATAGCGAAACATTAAGACAGGTTTCTTGTGAAAATAGATTTCAAATTTTGGCACAAGGCTAGCAATTTCGGGAAGGTGTTAAGTCGATTACGTCGACCCGTGTATAACTAGTATTTTTTCTTTTTTATCAAGGAAAAAAGGTAAAGATAACCTCGGCGGAATTTGAACTCAGAACCAAGAGACGGACGAAATGCCGCTAAGCAGTACACAGCTTGTACTTATCTTATCGACCCCTAAAGGATTTGAACTCAGAACGTAAAGACGGACGAAATGCCGCTAAGCATTGCCACCTTAGTTTGTAATGAAATATTATAAATTTTTGGCACAAGGCCAGAAATTTCGGGGGAGTGGGATAATCGATTACATCGGCCCCAGTACACAGCTTGTACTTATCTTATCGACCCCTAAAGGATGAAAGGCAAAGGTGATTTCAGCAGAATTTGAACTCAGAACGTAAAGACGGACGAAATGCCACTAAGCATTTTGTCCGGCGTGCAAACGATTCTGCCAGCACTCCGTCTTTGTTTGTAGGGAAATGTTGAGACCAATTTGTTGAGAAATATTAAACCTGACAACTTGGATATCTTTACTGGAGTCCACTCTGTTGCAAGCATACGGACTTGGTCTTCAGTTTGAACATGCGTTCATACCGTCCATCCTTCTAATAATCCTAGATGTCCTGTAAAGGGTCATGGGCGCAGTCCTTCTCGCCTTACGGAATTATATTAAAAGAGGGGTAGAGAGAGAGTATAGGAAAGGGTTTAGGTCACTGCACATACGCTTTGTCTCTGATGACGCAGTATTCGGTTTTCTAAGAAGACAACCATGTTAACTTGGGTTTAAAGATTAGCTTTTGGTATCTTTATATCTTATATTTTTATACGCCATGTTGGACCGCTGAACTCTACAGTCTTTCTATCTCACTCTCTCTCTCTCTCTCGTTTTTTTTCATTCTCTCTCCTTTTTGACCTCTCATTCCTTTCTGTCGAAGAGCGTTGGTTCGAAACGTAAAAGACTTTTCTATTTTTCCCGAGCGCTAAACTAATACACCTGCTTGTTTTTCCTACACCTGTCTTTGTCTTTCGTTTTCTGTAAATCTGAACTATATATAATATATATATATATATATATATAATATATATATATATATATATATATATATATATATATAGCATAAATATAAAATATATGAACAATATAAGCTAACATTTGGCATTAACTTCCATAAATACCTATTACAAAATAGGTAACATTTTGACCAACTTTATACATATAACAATGGAATGCAGTCACAATCATCTACATTTCCGGGATATCTTAATTGTCACCTGTCACCTCACCATACACAGATTGAAACTAAGATTCACAACAAACTGATAGATTCAAAACCATGCTTACTAAACATTTCATTCTGCCCAAAATTCACAAAAGCAAATGTATCAGCTGATCTAGCAGGACGAATATGCTCAATAGTTTCGAGTTTTGAAATTCGGAATAAGACTGTGTCTGTCTCGGAAGGCCTACAAAAGTTATCAGCACAGATATGTTTAAAGGCTACTCTTTAACACAAACCACTGATTTTCGCTTATCTCTGACCTGTGTTCCTATAAAAGTGTATCCTGTCACCCCTGCATCTACACACATGCTTGAATTAACCCTAGCATAAGTCAAAACCAGTCCATTTATTTCCAATTTTAAATATAACCAGTTGTTCCAGTGCTGTGTGGGATCGGCATGTCAAAGACTCCAGTGCTGTGTGGGGAGTGCCATGTCAGAGACTAGACCCAACGTTTCCTCTGCGTGTCATAAAAGGCGACTAAAAGACAGGTAGGATTTGCACTCCGACGTTGTAAAATCCTTACCAAAACAGACCCATGGGTGGGAGGGTTGTCTGAGTGGTGCAAAGTTGACATCTGTCAGGAGTAGGGAATCACCCATAAATAGTAGATGCAGCGACGCTCTGTTATTCCGCATGCCCCCATACTACTAGTATCTCTGACCTGTACTCTGACAGAAATCTAACTTTCAGCTCTGTATCTACATACACGCCTTTACACACACATACTCAAACAAAAGTACAATAATATACAAACAATCAATAATCTCTAGCCATCCAAATAATTTTAACATAACTTTGTCAAATCAGAAAAATGTATTTAGCATTCCTTCCTTCCTTATAGCCGTTTGCTTTGTTTCTCTTCTCCTTTATTTTCCTTTGCTCTACAAAAGGGTTTGCGACTGCAAATTCATTTTTGTTTACCCATCTAAAAGATCCATAAACATATTTCTTTATATACTACAAAAACACACTATTACACCGCATCTATTCTGCAACTACTATGCTCCTCCCACAAGATGACCACCAAATAACTATACATAAAGCTTAGAAAACTGACGTAATTTACAGTCCGACGAAGGCTATGAGACCGAAACTTCGAAGTAACTATTGGCCTTTCCCTTGAAAAGATAAATATGCTACTCTACTGAAAGTTATTGAGTAATCTTTCAGTTGAATGTTTATATATATATATATATATAACAAAATTAGAGAATGGAGAAACATACTTAAAACAATAAAACATCAACTATCCGATGATACCCAATCAATACTTTAATACACCATTACATATGAGTAAAGGCATATATAAATGAGATTACAGTAATAGTAAAAATAAAAATAAAAAAAAAAAAGATAAAGAGATATAAGTAAAAATTTTCAAATATAATATGCAATTAAATCAAAACTGACAGCTGTTTCGGCAGTGAGGGCAGTCATGACTGCCCTCACTGCCGAAACAGCTGTCAGTTTTGATTTAATGCATATTATTTTGAAAATTTTTTACTTATATATCTTTATCTTTTTTATTTTTATTTTTATTTTTACTATTACTGTTATATCTCATTTTATATAATGCCTTTACTCATATGTAATGGTGTATTAAAGTATTGATTGGGTATCATCGGATAGTTGATGTTTTATTGTTTTAAGTATGTTTCTCCATTCTCTAATTTTGTAGTATTAATTTACGGTAATATTATTACCTTTACCCATATAATACATAGATGAACTTGATTGTTTGAAATTTTAAACATCTATGTATTAATCTTGTTGGGTACCTATCTGGCAGTATATTGGATATATATTATCCCATGGTGGGTTGAATTTTCAACCCTATCTCATGTTTATATATATAATATTATATATATATATATCATCAGATGTTGCTACACATCGCTGGTCACAATGCGTTCGCATTGTTTTAGCCTTCGAATGACGCCACCCCGCTGGTTAAGCGAGCAGGCCAACAGACGAAAGAGTGAGAGAAAGAGTAGTGAAAGAGTACAGCAGGGATCACCACCCCCTGCCGGAGCGTCGTGGAGCTTTTAGGTGTTTTCGCTCAATAAACACACACAACGCCCGGTCTGGGAATCGAAACCGCGATCCCACGACCGCGAGTCCGCTGCTCTAACCACTGAGCCATTGCGCCTCCACACACCACACACACACACACACACACCACACACACACACACACACACAACACACACACATATATATATAATGTGTGTGTATTTGTGTGTGTATGTGTATATATGTTCAGACATTAGTTTGTCGAGTAGGTGTGTGATCATGAAGGTCAGAGAGACATAGAAAAGGAAAGTGTATGTGATGTGTGTGTGTGTGTGTGTGTGTGTGTATCTGTGTGTGTGTGTGTGTGTGTGTGTGTGTGTGTGCGTGCGAGCGTGCGCAAAGCTATATTCGTGTATATCTACACTTTATTTTGTTCAATCTTTGCAACGCAATCACCCTCCTCCGCCTCATCATTCAGTTAATTAATTATTGTGTATGCCCGTTCGTCTCTCTATGAATATATTGCGTAAACTGACGCAGCTAATCGTCTTAAGAGGAAATCCTATTTCCATATGCTAATAACAGTCTGTCTAGTTGATTAAAGTAAGATAGTTGTGGTGGTGGGAGAGAGATTTATGTTAAGTCAAGGAGGAGCAGCTAATTGTTCTAGTAGCACCAACAATTAATTAATGGGTAAAAAAAAATTACCCTTGATAACCGCAAACAGAACAGCTATTGGCTGTGTGGTAAGTAGCTTGCTAACCAACCACATGGTTGCGGGTTCAGTACCACTGCGTGGCATCTTGGGCAAGTGTCTTCTGCTATAGCCCCGGGCCGACCATTGCCTTGTGAGTGGATTTGGTAGACGGAAACTGAAAGAAGCCTGTCGTATATATGTATATATATGTGTGTGTGTGTGTGTGTTTGTGTGTCTCTGTTGTCCCTTAGCATTGCTTGACAACCGATGTTGGTGTGTTTATGTCCCCGTTACTTAGCGGTTCGGCAAAAGAGACCGATAGAATAAGTACTGGGCTTACAAAGAATAAATCCCGGGGTCGATTTGATCGACTAAAGGCGGTGCTCCAGCATGGCCGCAGTCAAATGACTGAAACAAGTAAAAGAGTAAAAAAAAGAGTATATACACACACACACATATATATATGTGTGTGCGTGTGTGTGTACTCTTTTATCCTTTACTTGTTCCAGTCATTAGACTGTGGCCATGCTGGGGCGCCACCTTGAAGTAGGCCCGGGGCCACAGTAGAAGACACCTGTCTAAGGTGCCAGGTGGCGAGACCGAACCTGGAACCACGTATACACACACACACTCACAGAGTGACTGAGGTTATGGGAAGCACCTATATTGCTAGAAACAAGAGTCAAAGACTTTTATAGCCGCACTATTAGTGACAATTGAAATGTTCCTTATGGTTTTATATTGCCTCTAGCCGAGCTTCGTCATTTAATATATATATATATATATAATATATATATATATATATATATATATATATTATATATATAGATATATATATTATATATACATACATATATAGATATATGTATGTATATATATATGTATGTATATATATATGTGTATATGTATGTATATATATATATTATATATATATATTATATATATATATATATATATATATATATATATATTATACAGAGAGAGAGAGAGGAGAGGAGAGATATGCCATTTGCCACGCAGTGAGTGAAATATATTCTTAAGGTCAACTTTTAGTTACTTGCAAACACTTCTAGGTTTCACCACTAATTCAATTCTCAACCAAGTTGAATGCAGTTTCTTTCTTAGCAATGATGGTCTAGTCTTCAGCTACATTTTGAGATAAAATAATTGAAATTTGGTTCATTAAAAGAAAAAATATGTGGGGTCAAAAATGGTAGAGTAAGGTAAAAATTTAATTTAGAATCAAAATATCTCACTTATTTTAAAAGAAAAGCATAGATTAATTGAGTTTAAAAGATTGTGCTCATTGAGAAGAATCTTTTAGTGAAAACCTCGTTAAAAAGTACCGGCTCGGAAAGAAAGGTAGTGGGACTTTATTTGACGAAAGAAATGATAAATAACCCACCAAATTGACTTTGAATCAACATAGCTAATGTAAAAGAAAAATATAGAATACTCCTGTTCAAATAAAAGAGCTCCATGAGATGAATGTTACGGTAAAAACCTTGTCAAAAAATATTTACTACAAGAAAAGAAAAAAAGTGGTGTAACTTTAAGTGACAGAAAAAAAGTGATCATTTTAACAAAACAAAATATTTTTCTCATTTTAAGATATTTAGCGTTATAAAAGATAACGTCTGATATTATGGATCGCTTAACTTAATAGCACAGAGCGCTTACCCTGAGTTTGAGGAGTACGGGACTCAGTACTCTGAAACGGCTTGCTAGTCAATTTTTTTCCCCGTTTTCTAAGGGTAACCCTTTTGTTACTGTATTTATTTTGAGATGCTCTGTGTTTCTTTCAATTACTTTAAATATAATAAAGAATTTAATAAAATAACTTAGTTATCATTCAGCTGGTGTTAGGAACATAAATTGTGACTAAGGTTTGGTGGAAGATTTTAATTCAAAACTTTTGAAAACAAGACATTTGAACTCAGAGCCAGAGCCGGTTTTGGCCGGGTTGGTAACGAAAGGGAACCGATCTTCTAAGCTGTTCTCACAGCTATTCTGCGTTCGAGATTTACTTCAGGAGAAAGAGCTCTGTGAGAAGAATCTTATGGTGAAAACCTTGTCAAAAAACATTAGGTATAAAAAAAAACTGTTGTGTGTTTGTGAGTGACGAAATGAAAAAGAAGAGAAAAATAATATTATTTCAACTCAGATGAAAGCGCTCATCAAGACGAATATTTTGGAGGAAACTCTGTCAAAAATATTAAGCATAAAAACGTTATGATTTTTCGCGATTTCATATTATTAAGCATAAAAGCGTTATGATTTTTTGCGATTTCATATTAATTTTTATTATTCTCTTTATACGTTAAAATATGTACATATTAAAATATTACAATAAAAAAAATTCACTTATCGAAAAAACTAATTATTTATCTAATTAGAATATAACATTATTTTATAATAAAAATCTTTCCAGTTTGGCTGCCAATTTTGAAAAATTCAAAGTTTATTGAAAATTTCAAAATTTGGTATATTAGTATATTAATAGGCGTAGGAGTGGCTATAGGCGTAGGAGTGACTGTGTGGTAAGTAGCTTGCTTGCCAACCACATGGTTCCGGGTTCAGTTCCACTGCGCGGCACCTTGGGCAAGTGTCTTCTACTATAAGCCTCGAGCCGACCAAAGCCTTGTGAGTGGATTTGGTAGATGGAAACTGAAAGAAGCCCGTCGTATATATGTATATATATATATATATATATATATGTGTGTGTGTGTGTGTATATGTTTGTGTGTCTATGTTTGTCCCCCCAACATCGCTTGACAACCGATGCTGGTGTGTTTACTTAGTGGTTCGGCAAAAGAGACCGATAGAATAAGTACTAGGCTTAGTATAAGTCCTGGGGTCGATTTGCTCGACTAAAGGCGGTGCTCCAACATGGCCACAGTCAAATGAGTGAAACCAGTAAAGGGGTAATGTAGTTTTCCAAGCTGAATCTCAGGAGATATTTCATTTCTTCCAGAAAATAAAAAAAAAAAAGTTATAGAGGTTTAAAGTTTTATAATTTTCACTCAGCAAACAGGATTTTGAAACTGTCATTTTGTGCGTGATGTAATAAATCAACATCTGCTTTAAACACGACATAAAACCCCTCATAACTTTTTTATTTGTTGGAATTTTCAGAAAAATTTGCATTCTACACTCGGGAGTTCATACGATTATGCCAAAAAAAAAAAATGGGGTACGTGATTTAAGGCCTATTTGTTTGTTATTTCCAGCACATCTTTCGACCAGGGTACAAGTAGCACAGTACAACATCGACGCACTTGCTTTCGCGTAGAATATATTTGTCAACACGTCCTATCTCAGACAAAAGAGTTCTCATGTTTGGCGTTTACTATGGAAACAGGCATGAATGTGTCTATAGCTTACGATTGACCTAAATTTGCAAACTTTAAAAGCTAATAACTCTCTTTTTATTGATTTACAGCGAAAATGAATTTCATGCCATTGATTATTATTTAAAACTACATCATTGCACCGATTATGAAATAAATTTGAACAGAAATTAAAGTGATTGAAAATGATCAGACAAACAGAATAGTGTGTGCGCGGTTTTATATATATATATGTATATATTTTCGCTTTTTATTGCAAATTCTTTTAATTGGAGCTAATACTTTCGATTTTAAAAAATTCTTTGTATTAAGCTTAAACATTTGTCTTATTTTTACTATTATATTATTTTTTTTCTATTTTATTATTTTTTTCAATTTTCTAAACAAAACTCATTATCCAAAAGTTTAAAAGTCACAGATATTGTGTAATAAAATTAAACTCACGTAGAATATGTGTAATTCAAAAGATTAAAAAATAGTAAAAGAAGAATATTTTAAAGAAACAGGCGTGACTGTGTGGCTTCCCAACCACATGGTTCCGGGTTCTGTCCCTCTGCGTGGCACTTTAGCCAAGTGTCTTCTACTTTAGCCTCGGGAAAGCTTTGTGAATGAATTTGATAGTCGGAAACTGAAAGAAGACTGTCGAATGTGTGTGCGTGTGTGTGTGTTCGTCCACCACTACCGCTTGACAACCGGTGCTGGTGTGCTTACGTACCCGTAACTCAGCGGTTCGTCAAAAATTCAGTCGGGGTCGATTAAATAAGTACCAGTTACGCACAGGGATCGATATAGTCGACTTAATCCGTTTGTCTGTCCTTGTTTGTCCTCTCTGTGTTTAGCTCCTTGTGGGTAGTAAAGAAATAGCTATTTCGTCTGCCGCTACGTTCTGAGTTCAAATTCCGCCGAGGTCGACTTTGCCTTTCATCCTTTCGGGGTCGATAAATCAAGTACCAGTTACGCACTGGGATCGATTTAATCGACTTAATCCCTTTGTCTGTCATTGTTTGCCCCCTCTATGTTTTAGCCCTTTGTGGGCAATAAAGAAATAAGTAACATGGCTGATGTCAAACCATTGCACAAAATTTGCTTCCGTTTAACAGGTTAAAAGAGCCTGATGTGTATGTATCATTTATTTATTTTTTATTTTGTAAAAGCAAATCGGGAGGGGGTGTTTGTAAAATGCTGTTTGGCGAAAGAAGGCGCCGAGATACAAAATATTGAGAATCAATGCTTTAATACATGTCTCTCCGGAATGAGAAAATTGGGCGCGGCTGTTTGGATGCTGGCGATTTGGCACAGCTGACTAGACAGTAAACTAATTTTTGTGACAGTATTTTTGGCACTAGAGGCAAGCACACACAAAACGCGCGCGCACACACATACATACACACCTATACCTATACATCCATACGCATATATATATATATATATATATATATATATATATATATAAACATATATAATATATATAAATATATATATATATATATATATACATACATATATATACGTATATATATATATATATATATATCAAGAGTAATCAGCCAAAATTGCGAGGATGATCCGGTTCTTGACTGAGGATAGAAAGCTTCGAATGACCCGTCCATGTTTTTTTTTTTTTTGTATCGTCTATCTGGATGTTTTATTGTCCTTTTTTGTCTGGATGTTTTGCATTCTCTTGTCCCATCTTGTATTATATATATATATATATATATATATATATATATACACACACACATATATATATACACACACACACACACATATATATATATACATATATATATATATATATATATATATATATATATATAAAGTAACCAACTAAGGAGTGTGTTGCGTTAAATAGATATTTCAAGGGTTGGATAGAAAGAACAAAACAGGGAAAATTTTGACGAAGACAAAAAACGGAAAATCAACAAAAACCTAACAAACAGAAAATTAGGCAAAAACATAACACACGGAAAATTCGCAGCTGATTTCTCATCAGTCAATGTCGAAGACAACCTAGTGGATTCGCGCTTTTAATATTGATACCACTCAGTCTTCCTGCTCCGGTGCTTTCAAGACTGAGTGGTATCAATGTTAAAAGCGCGAAACCACTAGGATGTCTTGGACATTGACTGGTGAGAAATCATCTGCAAATTGTCCGTGTATTATGGTTTTTTTTTTCGTCTAATTTTCTGTTTGTTATGATTTTGTTCATTTTCCGTTTTTTATGTTTCCATCAAATTTTTCCCTCAGTTGTGTTCTTTCTATTCAACCCTTGAAATATCTATGCCTACTAACAACTCTTATACTATCTCTTTCCTTTCCTCCCTTTTACCTTTTTTTCTGCCTGTCTTTTCCTCTTTCTTATTCTCCTCTGTTCTTCAGTTCCTGTGCCCTCTACAACCCTTTCTGTCTCCTCCCACTATTACGTAACCGGCATCCACCTACAGCCGTATCTTTCTTTTTCGCCCTGCCGGCTACGTGTCGATCAGAACGGCCACGTGTGTCTGGGCTTCTCGCTCTGGTCCTTAGGACTTTTTCTATTTCTCCTTTGCGTTACCTCACAACATCCGTTTGATAGCCGAAAGGTTTTGCTCTCTGGTATATGTTGCATATGTATAATTATTCTTTTTCTGTTGTATTTGTATTATTTTAATTTTTTGTTGTATACGCACAATTGTTATATTTTTTCAGCTTGTCTTGCTTGTTTTTGTCCTTGTACACATTCGTTAGCTATTTCCAGAGGCTTCCTGCTCTGGCACTGCCAAGACTGAATGGTATCAGCTGCGAGTTTTCCGTGTGTTATGTTTCCGTCGAATTTTTCCCGCTGTTGTGTTCTTTCTATACTTTCCTTTACATAAATACATACATACATGCATGCATACATACATACATACATACATACATACATACATACATGCATACATATATATATATATATATATATATAGATATATATATATATATTTATATATATATATACATATTGGATTATATATATATATTGGATTAACTGTTGAAGTGGACGGACGTCTATTTGTTTCTCTCCCAAGTCAGTAGCAAGCTACACAGCTTCAAAACCTAACTGACCTTAAATATATATATATTTGTAACCACGTGTTTGCCTACAAACCGGTAAGTACTTTTTTCATTTAACTACAAATTGCTATATACACCTGTTTTTTCTTTTAATATCCTCAAACAACCAAATAATCAAAAACTCACACCCTTAAAGAGAGAACATTTATATATATATATACACTTCTTTAACTCCCAAGAAAGAATATATATATTTTCAAAAATCAAAAGGAAAACAAACAAAAGAAAAACAAACATGACTAACTTGCAGGCCTGCAACAGACGAATTGGTCTGATACGAAATTGATGTTTTAATAAACACATGGTTCTCTCTTTCCCAAACAGAAAATCTAAATGTTTGTTGTTTGAATGAGATTGCCGAAAAACATCACAAGTGGTCAACACACGATCCGTCAAACAGATTCGTAGCAAACTGAAACATATCGAAGTATCTTTCAAACTGACAAAAGGCCATTATGAAAAGCTTCTTCATATTTTCACAGTTCAAGAACAGCAACAGCTAGAAAATCAGCAGCCACAACAACAACAACAACAGAATGAGCCACTCCTGGTTCCCAGCACAATGGCTGACCCTAACACATCGGTCAAGCACAACAACAACAACAACAGCCACAGCAACAAGAACAACAACAGCCACTCCTCAACTCTAGCTTACTAGATGATTCACTAAATGCCAGTATCTTTTCACTCCACCGCTCTCACGCAACCACCACAATTATCATCATCATCATCACCACCGCTGCCCCCATCGTTTTCTATCACCAAAAATACCAACAGAAAACCAAATAAAAACCACTGCCCCCTTCCCCCACATCACCACCTCAATACTACTGCATAACAAAAACTTAAAGAAACATAGGAAGCAGAATGCGCCCCCCACGCACAAACAAGAAATCCCCAAATATGCCGCTATTCACTGCGCCAGAGACTCTGCACAAATAGTGACTGCATCTTCACGCATCTACCCGGCACTAGACGCACTACCGGCCAAGGCCAAAGCACGCATCCCACAATAACATCAACACCACCAATAGTAAATCGAAATTCAAAACACACACACTCGGAGTCCCAAAATCTGCCGGTATTCCCAACGTGAGAGAACATGTCTGCTGAGTGACTGTCCCTTCACTCATCTTCCAGGGACCCGACGCACAAACAGAAACGGGGCTTCAAGCCAACACACACCTGAATAAAAAAAAATAAAAATAGAAACACACCATGCTGCAGTAATGCTGGTCCAGTCTTTTCAGGAAGACACAAAAACAACAACAACAAAAGTGGAAACTACAACCCTATCCAACAGTGCAACCACACCTCCAGCCAAAAACTGCTCCCTAAGCAGGAAAATTCTTTTTTAGCCATGTTGAACATGGCAAAAGAGATACACAAAAACATTCTACTAGCCATCACTCAACACCATCCTATGCTATTACCCCAGTGCACAATTCCCCCCCACATTGCTGCCACTAACACACACAAAAATCCAAGCCCCCTGCAACAGTCAAAACCAGCCACTACACTAACCTCCACATTCCTACTCAATGCACAAGTGTCAGCCCTTCCATCAATGCACAAAAATGGAAGGTCCAATTCATTGAAGACTGGGTTGGTAACCATTCACACCACATCCCTTTCTTCATTCTCACTCACTGAGACCCACCTTGACAACTCCCACTTGGAAGCCGAAGTGAGAGTGAAGAATTTCACAACCATCCGCGCGGATCGATCGTAGGCAGAGGAAGGTGGAACTGCCATTTTCCTGCATGATTCATTTACGGCAGATGGAAATAGTATATTCTCCAACGGCTACTGTGAATCAGTCACCGTGCACAACAAAGCCAATGACCTGACAGTATTGGGCTCTATAGGCCGCCCCAAACACCCATACTGTGCTTTAAAGAATGCCTCAACAGCATTAAGTGCTTTATTCAACAGTGCCATTCTAGCAACATACTCATGATGGGAGACTTCAATCTACCCTGTGTTGACTGGACTACAAACTGTTTGAAACCAAGCACTCCCGCCTCAACCGCTGACAAAGAAGCAGCAGAGTCACTTTTCGACTTTACGAATGAGTTTTCTTGTCCCAACTTGTCCTTGCACCAACAAGACATCAGAACATTTTGGACCTAGTGTTTAGTAACCACACTAACACTATACATAACGTTACAGTGGAAAAAACCCTTCTTTCAGACCATGACATGGTTCTCTGTAACATGAAATTCCACCAGCCGAAAGCTAATCCTAGTGACCTTCCTCCAGCCCACCCATTTGACAACATGGATCTCCATAAGCCAACTGGGATGCAATCAGGAACGAGCTATCACATGTTGACTGGTCCTTTACACATACACACATCTCCACCAACCATAAAACATCTTGGCAGATCTTTGTAGACACCGTCACAGACATATGTGCAAAACACTCCCCACCAAGACCTGTGAACAAAAAGTGCAGAATCCCCCAAACAGAAAACCATTATCAGAAAAATAAAAAGAACAAACAAAAAATTAACAAACTAAAGTACTGCCAACAGCAACACACACATTCGACGGCTATCGCACTGCTTGAATCCAAAAAATATAACCTCCAACAATGCATGAAGACCCTCATCAATAACCAAAGATCAGCTGAGGAGAAGTGGGCCATTGAAAAAATCAAACTCAACCCCAAAGTGTTCTTTTCATTTGCGAGGAAACGCAGGGTCACTGTCTCCACTGTAGGCCCTCTAATTGACGAAACTGGCACTCTCCAAGATAATGCCAAATCCATGGCCGAGATACTGCAGAAACAATACTGCTCTGTTTTCAGCAATCCTGATATGGCCGATCTGGGCTGTATCAGTGATGTCAACCCCCAACACACTATATCGGACATAACGTTTAGTGCCCCTGATGTCTTAGCGGCGATAAACGAAATAAAACACAATTCAGCAGTAGGCCCCGATAGGTTCCCTGCTTGTGTCCTGAAGGTGTGTCGACACCAACTTGCATCTCCCCTTGCTAATCTGTGGAGAAACTCACTGGATGCTGGCTATATTCCAAAAACCTTCTGTCCCAGTCTGTTGTCCCAGTTTTCAAAAGGGAAACAAGTCCCTTGCAGTGAATTACCGTCCGATCTCACTCACCTCTCATATCATCAAGGTATTTGAGAGGGTGGTGAGATCTCGAATAACCCAATTTCTGGAAAGCAACAGACGGCTGATCTCCAACCAACATGGGTTCCGTAATGGAAGGGACTGCCTAACGCAGCTCCTGCATCACTTTGAGGACATTTTGAGAGCTTTGGAGAGGGCTCCAACACCAGATGTCATCTACCTTGATTTCAGTAAGGCCTTCGACAGGGTCGATCACAAGATCCTATTGAAAAAACTATCCAACATTGGTGTCTCTGGAAAGTTACTGAAATGGATCAAGTGTTTCCTGACAGACAGATCTCAACATGTTGTAGTTGAAGGGGTAAAATCAAGCCCAGCCAAAGTCAGTAGTGGCGTTCCGCAAGGCACTGTGCTGGGCCCACTTCTTTTCATCATTTACATTAATGACATTAATGACATCATCAAAGCACAGCAACATAAAATCTTTGCAGATGACTCCAAGCTACAGAAGGTCATAAATGAGGCGAGTGACCGGACATGCCTTCAGTCAGATCTACTGCTGTTATCCAATGGGCAGAAAAAAACAATATGCTGCTGAACGAGGATAAATTTGAGCTAATCCACTTTGGAAAAGAGGATGCCCTGAAACTCCCATACTCCCTTCCTTCAGGTGAAACTCTCGCGGCGTCCAACAACATCAGAGACCTGGGAGTAATTGTGGACACAACATAAGCTGGGCCACTCATATAAACACCAAAGTTGACATGGCCCGCAGAATGTGTTCCTGGATTCTCAGAACTTTCCAGTCGAGAGATATCCACACCATTATCCTTCTCTTCTCCACTTTTGCCCGACCCCACCTTGAAACTGTTGTCCACTGTGGTCTCCCCCACACAATACAGGTATCATAAAAGTTGAAGCACCTCAAAGGGCAATCACAAAAAAGATAGATGGCATGACAGGCCTCGACTATTGGGGTCGACTAGAAAAGCTAAAACTCTATTCTCTCCAACGTCGTCGTGAGCGCTACATCATCTGCATGATGTGGAAATATTCCATCAGCATTGCCCAAATGATGTTGGCATCACCTTTAAGGTAGACATCCAAGGCTTGGGCCCCGTGCCATCCGCCCAAACAAAAATTGCACTCTCATCTCATAACAACAATACGGCACAATTATTTCACCTCAATTGGCCCCGCTCTCTTTAACATTACACACCAAAACACATTAAAACAGAAACTGACCCTATAGGGTTCAAGAAGTCTTTGTAGACAGATTCCTTCAAGAAATCCGGATAAACCCCCTACACCCGGATATGTCTCTGTAAACAATAACTCTCTACTTGAGTGGGCCATAGTGCCCAAATTCTGACTTGAAAGACTTCACCAGGTGGTGCTATTAAGTTAGACATGGCCTGGGCCAATAATGGCCGAAACCTATCAATATCAAAGTATCAAAGTATACATATATATATATATATATATATATATATATATATAGATATATATATATATATTTAATATATATATAACATATATATACATATATATACACATATATATATGTATGTATATATACATATATATATATATATATAATATATAATTATATATATATATACCTACATACATACATAAATACATCATACATACACATATATATATATAACATATATATATACACATATATATATGTATATACATACATACATATCATATAATCTGTACATACATACATACATATATAATATACAATATATATCATACACATATATATATGTAGTCTATATATATTATATATATATATATATAGTATATATATATATATATATATATATATATATATTATATCTATATTATACATACATACATACATAAATACCATAAATACATACATACATACACACACACACACACACACACACACATATATATATTATATATATATAATATATATATATATATATATATATATATATATATATATATATATATAATATATACTAGATCTATATAAGAATAGAGTCAAACGGAAGAGGGAGTACGATTCGACATCCGTTTAATGACCCACTACACTACACTACACATGTTTCAATACAATATAGATCCACATATATACAGGATTTAAACTTAAATTATTAACGGTTTACCTGTATAATAGGACCTAGTTGTATCTCCTCAGGTGATATATAGTCGCGCTGTCTCCGTAATAATGTTTGATTTCGATGCTATCATATTATATATATATATATATATAATATATATATATAATATATATATATATAAATATATAGTATTATATATATATATATACATATATATATATATGCTTAAGATATTTGAGGCATAGCTTTTGGAATCAATGCTACATTTTTTGCTAACTCTATATAATCTTTGTTTCAGAAAATGATAATGGTAGACCTTCAGCTTACTCAAGAAATAAAAACGGATGCTGTTATCGTGGCTATAAAGGTTGAGCATAACGATTTAGAAATATCTCAATATTTAAAAGTTCGTGAGGTGTTAGAGCCCAAAAATGGAAGCATCACCAGTATCAAAGCGTAAAAAGTATTCTAAATGCTCTGGAATTATCAGAACACCTGCATTTATCCAGCAAGTTCAACACACCATTGATTACAATCTCAGAAAATCCATGAGGTCAACTGCAAAAGATCGCTATGTGTCAGAAGGAACAATCAGAAATGGTGTCCTCGAAGACATCAGCTATAAATCTTATATGATGAGGAAAGGTCAATTAATTTCAGAAAAAGCAAAGGAAAATCGCTACATCAGATCTAAAAGGCTCTTAAACAAACTGAAAAATCTAGCAGAATAAGATTTGATTCGGTTTTTCTCAGACGAAAATAACTTCGATCAAGGTCAAAAAGTTATCAGAAAAAATGACAGATGGTTATGTGCAGACCCGTCTGAAGTTCCAAGAGTTTTGCATACAAAATTTCCTGCATTTGTCCTGGCTTTTGGGGTTGTCAGCAATGAAGGACATGTGATGTCTCCTTACTTCTTTCTACAAGGCCTTAGAATAAACTCTGCCGCCTACACTGAGGTCCTGGAAACAGTTGTTAAGCCCTGGATAGACAGTGTACGCAATGGAAGATCATATGTGTTTCAGCAAGACTCTGCACCATCACACGAGGCTCAAGCAACGCAGGATTGAATACCTGAAAATTTTAATGATCACACAACCCCAAACATTTCGCCTCTTAATTCCCCAGATCTCATCTTGTGGGAGTAGTAAAGTAGTTGCAGAATAGATGTGGTGTAATAGTGTATTTTTGTAGCATATATGGAGCGTTGTTGAGAGAGAGGTAAATGAACATGCTCATAACACCGAAGATTCTTTGAAAGCTACCATATTGAGAGTAATGTCCAAAATGAACCAGGACCCCTTGATTTGAGCATGCAGACGATTTAGATCTCGTATAGAAGCAGTTATTGAATCTGAAGGTGCTAACATATTACGTATTTTTTCCGTTTCAATTTTAAAAAAAAAGAAAGAAAATCCAGTGTGTATTTTTCTTCAACAAGCTGTTACGAAGTATTATTCTTGATATTCTACATTTTCTATATTTATTTTTAATTTTTAGAAAAAACTTCCGCAGATGGCGTAGGAGTAGCTGTGTGGTAAGTGGCTTGCTTACCAACCACATGGTTACGGGTTCGGTTCCACTGCGTGACACCTTGGGCAAGTGTCTTCTACTATGGCCTCGGACCGACCAAAGCCTTGTGAGTGTGGATCTGGTAGACGGAAACTGAAAGAAGCCCGTCGTAATAATGTATATATAATATATATATATATATATATGTGTGTGTGGTGTGTGGTGTGTGTGTGTGGGTGTTGTGTGTTTGTGGTGTGTTGTGTGTGTGTTTGTGTCTGTGTTTGTCCCACAACATCGCTTGACAGTCGATGCTGGTGTGTTTACGTCCCCGTAACTTAGCGGTTCGGCGAAAGAGACCGATAGAATAAGTACTAGGCTTACAAAGAATAAGTCCTGGGGGTCGATTTGCTCGACTAAAGACGGTGCTCCAGCATGGCCACAGTCAAATGACTGAAACAAGTAAAAGAGTAAAAGAGAAAGATATGGCCAACAACAAAATTGGTGTAACGATTAGTAAAGTTTCAGATTCTCAAAGAATAATTTCATTGTATTTTAATAACAAGCTCTATTTTGAACTTACTCTTCTTTATACTCTCACCGTTCATCTCTTCTTTCTCCTCCCTTCCCTTCCTCCCTGTCTCCACTCCCTCTGTTCCATCCCGTATGTCCCCACATCCCCTCTTTCCTCCCTATTTCTTCTCTCTCATGCATTTAGCGCGCGCGTAGCCAAGATGCGAGTTTCAGTATGTTGCACATTTCTGGAGACAAGATCTATCTACGTATATATCTGTACGTATACATAAACATACAGACAATACACACACAGTACATATACATTCACACATAAAATACACATGCAACACATATATACACATACATTCTGAAGAACACCAACGTAGAGAAAGAGAGAAGAGAGGGGTGGGGGATCCAATACATACTACAGATATAAGAAACAGTGAATAAGAGTGTGAGAGAAAGTGGTGTGTATGTACAAGTGTATGTATGTATGTACATGATGTTTGTACGCTTGAGTGTATGTTCAAATTGCATACATGTATGTGTTTGTTAATGCATATCATAATAATAATAATAATAATAATAATAATAATAATAATAATAATAATAATAATAAGAAGAAGAAGAAGAAGAAGAAGAAGAAGAAGAAGAAAAACAACAACAACAACAATGATAATAAGCCAATGAGGGTTATCCGAGGCGTGGTTATTGCTAGTTGAATAATAATAATAATGATAATAATAATAATAATAATAATAATAATAATAATAATAATAATAAAATAATAATAATAATAATAATAATAATAATACTAAACAGTGGCTCTCATGGCTTCTGATCTTAACTGATTGGAAGTGTTATCATGTACATTGTTTTGTCTTGGTATAAAAGATGGGCTACAGCAGATATTCTGCTCAATACCACAGATTTGCTTGTCATTTGTTTGACCTTAACCAGTTGAGCATGTCCCTTATTGGCTGACGATATGTGCATTTCTGATCACGAGCAGAAGTAGTGAGGGAGCATCATAGACAGAATAATTATAATGATGATGATGATAATAATAATAATAATAATAATATTAATAATAATTAGGATAATAATAATAATAATAATAATAATAATAATAATAATAATAATAATAATAATAATAATAATAATAATGATAATAATAATGATAATAATAATGATAATAAAAAGATGGGCTGCAGCAAAAAAGATGGGCTACAGCAAAAAAGATGGGCTACAGCAAAAAAGATGGGCTACAGCAAATATTCTGCTCAATACCACAGATTTGCTTGTCAGTGTTTGACCGTAACCAGTTGAGCATGTCCTTAGTGGCTGACGATATGTGCATCTGTGATCACGAGCAGAAGTAGT